>NC_088870.1:51399234-51427303 GCF_032884065.1 Artemia franciscana
ATGGGAAAGCCTAGAATGTTGTATATTCGCAATTTTTACGTAGTTTAACTCCTGCAGACGATATGAATGCTTGCCTGAAAAATTCTAATTTATGGGCACACGTAAAAATATTAAAATTAACTACAAATATGCGTGTCCGATTGCAAAACGATGACTCTGGTCAAACATTTTCAGATCAATTGCTGGCAATTGGAAACGGAAAGCTCCCAGTAGTGGGAAAGCCAAAAATGTTGTATATTCGCAATTTTTACGTAGTTTGAAACTCATATATAAATCTATCTATATTCACAGGTGGGACACAGGGACACAACTACAATGGCGCGTAACTAATATGGTGCGTAACGACTTACGCGCGTGGGGGGGCTTGGGGGGGCGCGAAGCACCCCACCAACTAGGTGTTGGGGTGGCGCGAAGCGCCACCCCAACAGCTAGTAATATATAAATGTCCACTGTGCATGTATACGCTTGGCAGCTGGTCATCATGTGTGAATTGTACAATCTATATATACAAAAATAAGTTGTCTGTTGGTCTGTCTGTCTGTCTGTCTGTCTGTTTGTCCGCATATGACGTCTGAATTATTTCATCATATACCAATTCAAAAACGTAAAAACTACAAAAAAACTTAAAAAAAAAAACTAAAAAATCTAAAAAAAAGATAAAAAACTAAAAACTAAAAAAAGGTAAAAACTACAAAAAAAAAACTAAAAAGACAAAAAACTAGACTAATAAAAAAAACTAAAAATGGCTAAGAAACAAAAAAACTATAAACAAAGGTAAAAACTAAAAAAAAAACTAAAAACTAAAAAAGAAAAAAACTAAAAAAGGAAAAAAACTGAAAAATAAAGGAGAAACAGAAAACTAAAAAAAAATAAAAATAACTAAAAAAACTAAAAATAAAAAGAAAAAAAACTAAAAAAGCTGAAAAAAGGTAAAAACCCAAAAATACACTAAAAAGAAAAAAGGAAAAAACTGAAAAATAAAGGAGGAAAAGAAAACTAAAATAAAATAAAAATAAAAATAGAAAAAAACAAAAAAAGGTAAAAACTACAAAAAAGCTAAAAAGAAAAAAGAAAAAAAACAAAAAAAATTAGTTCATCATATGAACACTCAAAGAGAAATTACAGACTCGGACACCGGGACACAAATGACGACCGGGACACAAGGAACATAAATGACCGGGACACGGACACAACTACAATATAAATATAAATGGGAGATATATTATATATCCCCCTATGCCGGGGGGCATAGGGGTATATATAAATGACGACGGGGATACAGAGAACGTTTGATTAGCAATCACCATCAACAAAGCTCAAGGGCAATCATTAGAATCATGAGGTATAGAACTGAATACGGATTGTTTTTTCCATGGACAATTATATGTTGCATGTTCAAGAGTCGGTAAACCTGACAATATATATAGATATATATATATATATATATATATATATATATATATATATATATATATATATATATATATATATATATATATATATATATATATATATATATATATATATATATATATATATATATATATATATATATATATATATATATATATATATATATATGTATATATATATATATATATATATATATATATATATATATATATATATATATATATATATATATATATATATATATATATATATATATATATATATATATATATATTCACAGGTGAGACACAGGGACACAACTACAATCGCGCGTAACTAATATGGTGCGTAACGACTTACGCACACGGGGGGGGGGCTTGGGGGGCGCAAAGCGCCCCCACCAACTAGGTGTTGGGGTGGCACGTTAGTTAAAAACACACACATATATATATATATATATATATATATATATATATATATATATATATATATATATATATATATATTTATATATATATATATATATATATTCACAGGTGGGACACAGGGACACAACTACAATGACGCGTAACTAATATGGCGCGTAACAACTTATGCGCGCGGGGGGGGGGGGCTTCGGGGGGTTGCGCGAAGCGCCCCCACCCAACACCTAGTAGTTTATAAATATGACTAAAAGTTTAGATCATGCAATCCGTGTACATTACATTGAGGATATGCAATAAAAATTAAAGACTTTGATTTCTGTCTTGAACAGATTTGTGACTCTCACCCTAGAGGATTCTAACGTTCCAATTATCACTATGGTAAATATGATCTGTGGGAGAATACCTATCCTGGTAGGAATGGAAAAAATGCAAAATGAACAAAAAAATTGTTTAAATTTAAGAGACTGGTATCATCTAGGTTTTAAATTGTTTTGGGATGAAGAATTGTGTCAACGCTTCAACTGTTGGAAAAAAAGAAAATATGGTTTTTACATTGTCACTGTGAAAACCACGGCTACTATAAGTTTAAAACTACTGATTTTTATTGCTACGGAAATTGATTTTCCATTTGCGAACATTATACGCGAAATCCCTTCAAATAAGTAAATTGAAACCCATGAATGTCACAATATGAATGAAAATAGTATCATTGACTTCACAGCGAGATACAGCAAGAGTGAAGTTACATTGTAATGTAGAAAACGTGACCCTTACTTTGCATGTCAAGATGATCAAGCCACGTTGATCCACCACCTAGCCCCTCGTATAGTTTAGATACAACGGTGTCTATCCCAGTGCTGGAACTACTATCTTCTTACCCTTAACATAAAAAATACTATTTTCAACAAACACAATGTTTTATCTCCCTTCGTATAGTGTAGATACGACAGTGTCTATCCCTTTGCTGAAACTACTATCTTTCTGTTTTTAGCGTGGAAATACTATTTTCCAACAAATACATTGTTAATATGTCCGTTTCTATAGTGTAGATAAAACAGTGTCTATCCCAGTGCAGAAAAAACTGCCTTCCTGTTTTTAACAAGGAAATACTATTTTCCAACAAACACAGTGTTAATACGTCCCCTCATATTGTGTAGTTACGACAGTGTCTATCCCAGTGCTGGAACTACTATCTTTCCTTTTTTAACAGGGAAATACTGTTTTCCAACAAACACAGTGTTAATACGTCCCTTCGTATAGTATAGATATGACAGTTTCTATCGCAGTGCTGGAACTACTATCTTTCTGTTTTTAACATGGAAATACTATTTTCCAACAAATACAGTGTTCATACGTCCCTTCGTATAGTGTAGATACGATAGTGTCTATTCCACCGCCGGAACTGCTATCTTCCCGTTTCTAACACTGAAATACTATTTTCCAACAAACATAGTTTTAACACGTCCCTTCCTATAGCTTAGAAACGACAGTGTCTATCCCATTGCTGGAACTACTATCTTCCTGTTTTTAACATGGAAATACTATTTTCCAACAAATACAGTGTTCATACGTCCCTTCGTATAGTGTAGATACGATAGTGTCTATTCCACCGCCGGAACTGCTATCTTCCCGTTTCTAACACTGAAATACTATTTTCCAACAAACATAGTTTTAACACGTCCCTTCCTATAGCTTAGAAACGACAGTGTCTATCCCATTGCTGGAACTACTATCTTCCTGTTTTTTACATGGAAATACTATTTTCCAACAAATACAGTGTTCATACGTCCCTTCGTATAGTGTAGATACGATAGTGTCTATTCCACCGCCGGAACTGCTATCTTCCCGTTTCTAACACTGAAATACTATTTTCCAACAAACATAGTTTTAACACGTCCCTTCCTATAGCTTAGAAACGACAGTGTCTATCCCATTGCTGGAACTACTATCTTCCTGTTTTTAACATGGAAATACTATTTTCCAACAAATACAGTGTTCATACGTCCCTTCGTATAGTGTAGATACGATAGTGTCTATTCCACCGCCGGAACTGCTATCTTCCCGTTTCTAACACTGAAATACTATTTTCCAACAAACATAGTTTTAACACGTCCCTTCCTATAGCTTAGAAACGACAGTGTCTATCCCATTGCTGGAACTACTATCTTCCTGTTTTTTACATGGAAATACTATTTTCCAACAAATACAGTGTTCATACGTCCCTTCGTATAGTGTAGATACGATAGTGTCTATTCCACCGCCGGAACTGCTATCTTCCCGTTTCTAACACTGAAATACTATTTTCCAACAAACATAGTTTTAACACGTCCCTTCCTATAGCTTAGAAACGACAGTGTCTATCCCATTGCTGGAACTACTATCTTCCTGTTTTTAACATGGAAATACTATTTTCCAACAAATACAGTGTTCATACGTCCCTTCGTATAGTGTAGATACGATAGTGTCTATTCCACCGCCGGAACTGCTATCTTCCCGTTTCTAACACTGAAATACTATTTTCCAACAAACATAGTTTTAACACGTCCCTTCCTATAGCTTAGAAACGACAGTGTCTATCCCATTGCTGGAACTACTATCTTCCTGTTTTTTACATGGAAATACTATTTTCCAACAAATACAGTGTTCATACGTCCCTTCGTATAGTGTAGATACGATAGTGTCTATTCCACCGCCGGAACTGCTATCTTCCCGTTTCTAACACTGAAATACTATTTTCCAACAAACATAGTTTTAACACGTCCCTTCCTATAGCTTAGAAACGACAGTGTCTATCCCATTGCTGGAACTACTATCTTCCTGTTTTTAACATGGAAATACTATTTTCCAACAAATACAGTGTTCATACGTCCCTTCGTATAGTGTAGATACGATAGTGTCTATTCCACCGCCGGAACTGCTATCTTCCCGTTTCTAACACTGAAATACTATTTTCCAACAAACATAGTTTTAACACGTCCCTTCCTATAGCTTAGAAACGACAGTGTCTATCCCATTGCTGGAACTACTATCTTCCTGTTTTTTACATGGAAATACTATTTTCCAACAAATACAGTGTTCTTACGTCCCTTTGTATAGTGTAGATAAAATTGTGTCTATCCCAGTGCTGAAAAACTGTCTTCCCCTTTTTAACGTGGAGATACAATTTTCCAACAAACAGTGTTAATACGTCCCTTTGTATAGTATAGATACGAAAGCATCTGTCCCAGTGCTGGAACAACTATCTTCTGGTTTTTAATGTAGAAAAATACTATTTCCCAACAAATACAGTGTTAATACGTCCCATCGTATAGTGTTAATACGTCCCAATATTAGTGGTTCTGTACTGATGTAATTATGGCTAACATTATAACATCGCATTTACTGTTATAACCATATATGGTTACAACCTAAGATTATGACGTCATTCATCAATTTTGTACATGAAAATACAGTTTTTGGGTTAAAATTGATTCTTTTTTAATAACTATTTTTTTAAAATAGAAAAACTTTTTACATAAATCAATTTCTTTTCAAATAAGCCATTAAACAGCTCTCTAGGATATTCCAGAGCCCCACGAGCTACGGAGGAAAATACAGGGGAAAATACCCTTGCTGCAAAATATCATAGTTCAATCAACCTTTCCAGATTTCAAGCCCATAGATTTTCTTTGTTATTCAAGTCAAGGGGCTGTAAATCTAATACATAAGATTTACGAACATAGCGATTCTAAGAGTACATTTGTGTTTCGATATCACTATTTTCAGTATTTTTGGACTAATGTATTTCTTAGTATTGGATATGATCCTCTCTAACTAAGTTGCAAGCTACCGCTACAAATCTGACCAGCATCAGCCATGATACTCTTGAAACGACAAAGCAGAGATATAAATTTGAAAAATATATTTTTCATATCAGATAAAATAGAGCATTGAGAAAGAGTCCAACTTTGGCTTAAAGAGCAGGCATTGAAGAGGGAACAGCCCCTTGCATATACAGAATAATTTCTGTTCGTTTTAAGTTTTAATGTCACCTCTACTTTGAGTAGAAAAAAACTTGCTATTCAAAATTTTATTTATGATCTCTTTAAAATTATCTGACCCAATCTCCACGGAAAAACCCCCTCACCTGGGAAATATCCTTTAGGCAATTCACTCCCGGTGAATATTTACCCCAAACAATTACTTTTAACCACTCCGCACGTAAAATCGAGACGGGAAAGAGAAAGCAAGACATATAAAAAGAATTGTGTATACAAATTCGGGCAAATTAATGCAGTATTCACTCCCTGAAAACTCCCCTAAACATTTAAAATATCCCTTGGAAAAACCCCCAGCAGAAAATTGCCCCCCTCCTCCTCTCCCATAAATGTATGTATATATCCCAATAACAAATACTATTTGTAAATAATGGGCAACTTTTGTAACTTAAAGACAATATCCCTAAGGCTCTGTGGAGGGGGGGGGGTCAAGCTATATCCAATCAATTAAAACTGTATTGGGTCACACGTAATTTTTTCATGCCTTAAATTAGGAGTACGTGAATAAGAAGTAAAAATTAGAAGTAAGTAATGTGGGGTGGGGAAAAAGGGGTAGAGAATGGAGGATCATTTAGTATAGGCTTAATTATACTTCCTACCTACTTATGCCATATTGGAAGCTAGGGAAAACCTAGACCTATTCTTAGAAATGTTTTTCTAGCATTAAAAGAACTCAAATCCATAAATTTACCAGTCTAGTCTAAATTGTGTAATAACCACCAGGTTCGTAAATACCTGCGCTTGCGACATTGGAATGTTGCGTCACTTGCACCTGGGAGATAGTTCATTGGACAGTAACTTTGGGGAGGGGGCGGGGCTTGAAAAGCTTATCCTCTTTGTGTGAACTATTGCGGCCTATACTAGAACCATCGTTACTACAAAACTGACTTGGCAAAGAGAAAGTATAACAATTAAAAGAATTTGAACAGGAATTCTTTCAAATTGCCCCAGGTAGAATTTTCACATGGAAAATACTCCCCCCCCCCTACTACCACAAATTTCCCTCTACACGGACAATTCTACCAAAGAAACTCACCCCTAGCACCAAATCCCCCCCCCCAAAAAAATGTATAATTCCCCATAACAAATACTATGCGTAAAGATTAGACAAATTTCATAGCTTACAGGCGTCTCCCCGTGGCTTTTGGGGTGTAGTTTTACTCCCCATAGTAATTATTACTATTTGTTTAGTAATTATGCTGAACAAAATGGCTATTTGAAAATTTTGATCAGTTAACTTTGGAAAAAAGGGACTAGTAGAATATTGTACAGTTTCAAATTGTATTTTATGTTGATATACAATCGGTTTGTCAGAAAATGGTTTAAATCTAATACATATTTAAGATACAAATTGTATATTTTTCCCAACAAAGATGCTTAGGGATATGCGTCCGTTTTTTAGCTGTTTCTTCGAGTGATCATAACGGTAATATTTGTTTTAGGATGTCAAGATCGAGCTCATTCCAGCAAAATCTTAAGATTTAGTCATTTTAAAATAACAAAATGCTACAACAAATTTGTAATTTTTTGCCCTTTTTACTCCTACAAAACAGTAAATTTGGTTTAAAATTTAATACAAATAGATACAAACTGTTATCGAAGGTATCTTGAGATAAACGATCAGTTTAAAACTATCAAACACTTATGTAGAGCATCTAAGTTTACGGGCCACATTAGTGGTTCAGTTGAATATTCATCTTCAAAATTTATGGAATCCATAAGGAAAATATTAAGCCTAAGTATTTTTTTTTCTATAAGTAAAGAGCGACTCGGGCCAATAGCAATCGAAATTAAAAAATGAAATTTATCCATCAAAAGCTACGGGCCTCAGGAACTTCACCTGATTTTTGAAAAGGAGGAAACAGCATCAAAATGTCAAGTACATTAATATTCAGTATGTTGGACAGCCCAACTGTAGAAGTTTCAAACTTCTATTTTCTATGCAAAATATAGGATTTTGTACTTTTTGCTAGAAGAGATACTGGTTTTTGTATGGTTTTCCCCCAGGCACAATCGCATCAAACCAAACCTAGAAGATTAGAATAGGGCTTGAATGATCGAAAATCACAAATTTTAGTGATGTCTGAGAGTAAGGTAAAAGATTGTAGGGTAGCTAGCTCTTAACCCTCTTTTTATCCCTATAATAACATATCTAAATTTGGCGATATTAGTTTTACTCAAATAGTAGAAAAGTCCAATAATTTCATCTTTGGGGAGGACATGGTCCCCTATAGTCCCTTAATAAGGAACTTCAAGTTATGTAGTTTGACCATCGTTCACATATAGTATTTCTTATCGCAGAATATACAAAATTTTATCATGGAGAGGGGTGTTTTTGTGGGAAGGGGGATCTTTGGGTGGTATAAAGACCTTCCGTGGAAATAATTTCTATGGTAAGCAGATTAAGAAGAAATTTCTATGGCAAATTTTACACTGAAAACAGGAAAGGATTTCTTGTCAAAATTTGAAAAATAATCAGAAAGTCAATCAATAAAAACAAAAGTTTTAAACTTAGACAAACAGAAGCCATTTAAAATATAAGTGGGGCTGCCGCTTTCTCAATCATTGCTCTTTAACCCTAAAAACGACGTATGAGCGGAATATAGATAGAATTATCTATCAACAAATGAAATGACATCATTTTTATACAATCCTAAAAAGGGCTTATCCCACATTTGCCCCTCACTAACTCGGACTATCTGTCTTGGCTTTTTCTACAATTACTCTGGGCTTGATGCATGCCTGCGACAACTTGATTTTAATCCATTGAATTAAATTTCGATTGAAGTAGTAATATTTCAAAAAGATTGGTGTTTGCTTAGCCTAATTAGTTGCAGCCATTTGATTTTTTTAAATTAAAGAAATAATATTAAGAGACATTAAGTACGTGACAAAAAAATATATATTTTGTTGGTTTTTTGAAACATGTATTTTGGAACATTTAATTTGGCAGCCAAAAAAAAATATTAATTTGGAATTACCTTATGAACAATAGGTTAGTTAAATTGAGAATGTATGGCATATAGGCTATTTCTATGGAATACTACAAATTTTTTGTCAGATCTAAGTTTTATTTAAATACTGGGGATATAAAAAATATATTTTCTTTTTGATACCCATTATGTGGGAAGAATTGAAACCCAAATATATGGACAGAATTGCTTTGTTTCAACCTACGATTCGTAATCTGAATATGTTTTAAAAAAATTTAAAAATAAAAATAAAGAAAATATATATGACCCAGAGATCGAATCATGCTGCAGGAACGCACTGCAGGGCCGACGCAGGGACCTTAGCAGTCAAAGAGCGTCGTTAATCTGATACAATACAAGAAAGTATATATATAAAAAAAAATTATAGATGGCAGCCTCTACAAAACATGAAACCAACTTTTTTCATTGAACAAATTTACTTTTGTCAAGATGAAAAATATACTAATTTTGTACATATAATTACCTAATTTGATTGTCCCGTTTGAAGCATTTTCTTTAACCTAATGAGCCAAAACTAGAATAGAGATTTACACATAATAAAAAGGCAAAAAAAAAGAAACACCACAGCTTCTTTAACTTATCAGAGGCGGCTGCTAAGCAAAAGAAATCATTAAAAAACATGCAAGCTATAAAATTTCAGAGAATAGTTTGACACTACAATCCTTCGAAACGTACAGCCATTATTATGCATTATTTCTTGCTTCATTCATTCTTTCCAGTAATATTTTAGGGTCTTTTTGAATCCCAATGTCCTGCCCTGTTATTAATTAATTGCTTAATAGTATAAAAGACTTTTCCAGAATCAAAGTTGCTTGCAACTTGGCATCCAGAAACCTTGACTAGAGATTCACATATTCTTCCAATTCTATACATGGACTAACATTTAGTATATTTCCGCTACTTCCATGAAAACTATTTAAATAATAAAATGAATTTAAGCCCAAGTGAATAGACTTTTTTAAGAAAAAATAATTGTAACAGAATTAGTGTAAAAAAATCACATGAACAGATACTATTACTCCTTAGCCCATGTAACGAATCTATAACTAGCTGAAACATATAAACTACTGAAGTTTTCATATACTTGTACTTATGCAAAGACAGAGCTTTAGCCGAAACCAAAACCATCTCCCCCAAAAATGTACATTTTATTTTGCAGAAAGTTTCTTAAACACCCCATAGACAACAAAGACTAAGCAGTAAAGTGATAATCTAAGTGTTCTGTTTATTGTTGTTGTTTTTTCTACTAATGCACTTTGGCTTAAGGGCATATAGACAGGAATTCTCATAAACCAGAAAATCATTTTTATTCTGGATAACGTAATATACAACTAATTTGAAATTTAGGAAAGTATAATTTAAGCGAAACAGTAAGGACTGTCGCATTCTGAGATGATATAATGTCAGAGAAAAATTAAATATAGTAATGAATTATCAAAATAAAACATTTTTCTTATAGCTATTTCTTATTATCTTTCTATCGAAGTTCCTTAATCAACATGTTTTAATGCTTGTTCATATGTTTCCCTGACACTATACAGATCTCATTGAGGGAGGCTAACGCAAAGTACATTAATGTGTCATTAATAGGGAAAAGTAGCGCAACTCAATAACCATTTTGTAGCCGCTTAAGCTTTTTTTCCTCCCGGTTTCATCTTAGGTCTAATCAGCAGTTTCCTTCGGTCGCTTCTAATTGTTTTCTATGGTTTTCTCAGGACCATTAAAACATTATAAAGGTTAGAATCCCAGCTAAAAGCTTCACCAAACAAAGTGTTTTAAAATAAATTAAAGGTCTTTTTCAGATGAAAGCACTACAAGGAGAATTTTTCAAGTGGATTCGTCCGGATGAAATTTTAAGTGGGGATTTTCAGAGTGGATAGAATTGTCTGTAGGTAATTTTATGGGAAGGGGTAGTTTACATGAGAGAACTTTTCCATTACAAGTTTCCCGTGAACAAAGTGAATTTTTCATGAAGGGAAGACCAGATTTACCGGCATTAATTGCAAAATTTTCAGAAACTCAATAAAAAAATTTCAACTGAAAGTAAGGAGTAGCCCTAAAATTAAAATAGTGGAAAATTATTCCATATATGAGGGATTTTGACTATTTGTCTCAACTTTTTAAGAGCGACTCCTGAAACACAAAGGGTATTTAATTAGGATAAAAAAAAACTTTTCTAAAAGGAATAAGAAAACTAGCATAAAGAGCAAGGTATCGAGGAGCAAGGTAAAGAGCTTGTATCCAAGAACTTCTCGCAAACCATCACTAAAATAGCAGGATTCGCCGACTATTAGCCCAAATATATAGACTCGATTGTATAGTTTGTTATAGTGAAAATTGACCTAGTCTTTGCCAGTATAAACCAAATTATTCATGTTTTTGATAATTTCCAGAATTTTATTGTACCGGTTATTCTTTGGAAGCGTTATTTTAGTGCCTAGACGTTTGCTTGGGTCTTTGCTATCACCAACAAATAGAAATAATTTGAAAAAATAGTCTTCGTCTTGTCTCAAAGAATCGAAAGAGTTGGTTAAATGGAGGGATACTAGGGCTACTTTCCATCTTGATCATTGAAGCAAAATTGGGGGGTTAAGCTTTGTCAGGAAATCTGCAATCTTGTTTCTTGGATCATAAACAGGGTCTGGAACGTCCAAACTAAATGAAATATAGAAGGATTCAATCGAAATTTCTAGCTTGATCTGCGTTTATCCAAGTGTTGAAAGAGGTGGGGTATCCTAGCCAACTGACAAGCAACTGTTTAACTCCACGATATGTTCGCCGTTAAAGTACTTTATCTATAACGTATTCATCGGGCTCTTGAATTTTTTGTAGTCCACTCTGATAAAACATCCAAGAACAGACTCATCTGGCGAATCCACTAGTATAAGAGTTACTGGATCCGTGGATTGAACGCTAGCAATTGGAAAAATTTCTTGGCTAAAAAAAAACTGTCCTTTCTGAAAGATTCCTTTACCACATGAAATTCTAAAAAAAAATTTCCAACTTGTAATTGATTCCTAAACTTTTTCTGCTTGCTTTTATTTTTTCCATACATAGTCAAAATATAAGGTGTATTTTGCAAGTTACTTGATTCGGTGCTAAATTTCCAATGCTACGATGTGGTGAATTATTATACTGAGAAACAATCAAGTCAAGTCTTGGTACAAAAGAAAATGTTTTAAAATGAGTTCAAAATGCACTTAAATGAGAACGAAATGTGCGTATGCTTCTTTCAAATATTATAGCTTTCAGATGACTATGGGTATGATACGAGTTCACGCGTTCAGTTTGATACTTTTCAAGAGTCTTTTTCACACTCGGATTCAAAAATTCCTTTCCTCTATCTGTGTGAATCTTTTTAAATGTCTGTTCAGAAAACACTTGCTCCAACTATTTTGAAACTTCACTTCCAAGTTTACTTTTCAATGGCTTCACAAAAATTTTGCGTGAACAAACATCAATAATGACCAGTAATAACTTGTACGGTGCATTATGCTTGGCATAAGATCCATCCAAACTCATTAAATCTGCTTGAGCAATCTCAAAGGGGTAGAGTGCTATAGTTTTTCTAAAATGTTTTGGTCTAACAGCTCTCCTATGCAAAGTGTAGGACTCTTGCTTCTCCAAAAACTTTTGAGCTTCTTACTGAGATATATTTGCAGCCAATGCAAGACGCCGTGGAGAGGAAACAATGCTAAACTTCCCAATATTTTCATAAGCTTACTTTAAATTTTTTGCCATTTCCTTAGTAACGAAATCTGTGTTGGGCTTTTTGGTGGTCGTCGATAGTGGCTTCTAGAAGTACCAGTCTAGAATCGTTTTCCTGATTTGATTGGTGACTGCCTTGGTGACTCGAGAACTGTATCGTTGACACTCGCAAAAGATCCACCACTTTCAGTGACTTGTTCTGAACTGATTCTTCTCAAATTTTGCATGTATTTTAAAATGCGTTTATTTCTGATTAGACTGAGCGGGAAATTGCTGTCAGCCGAAAAGTTTAAAATGTTTGAATCAATAGCATGTCGTGACTTCCTATTTGAAACCAGGTCCGTTAATAAATCTGTTGCATTATAGAGCTTATCGTTAATTTTTATATCGTTAAATCGACGTTCATTTTCAAATCCATTCATTTCATGCAAGTGAGGATATAAAAATTCTGCAGACTGTCGGTAGGATACAGAAAGCTTCTCAAAAGGACCTTCATACTGTTGCACGCTCGTCTGCGGTGAAAAAGGTTCTGCCGCACCAGGACCGTGATTTTGATTTACCAGCGAAACGTAAGGACCCAGATTCTGATTTAGCGCGGTTGGGTCCCGTCTTGATGCTAGCGGTCGCTGGGTTGCTGTTCTGAGGGTAGACTAGATTTTGAAACAACATCCACTTTAATTGGTTTTGTCATATCACTTGGATACTTTTGAAGGTGAGACATTGCAGATTGAAATAAAAGTAATTTTTCAGAGTTAGACATGGAATCATTATTCAAGATATCAGCTATCTCATATTTAAAGCGGTGCCTTGGCTGTATAGATGTCTCCAGTGGAATGAGCTTGTACGGTTGAACTACTGCCATTTCTGGTAAGTAGAGATCCAATTAAACTCCCAATAATTGGTAATAATACACCAAAAAAGCCACTTCCTTGTTGCATTAATTTCCGGTGCTTCTGTTTAAGATTCTTCTTTTTAACTGATAAATCACGGATAATTTTACGATGTTGACTGCACCGTTTCTTTTAACATAATGCCATCGAAATGTTTGAATTGGTGATATTTAAACAAAGGTCTGAAAATGCTTTCACAATATCCTTGTTCAAATTCTGTAATAAAGCACGTCTTAGCTTGGGTTTAGCTTTAGCTAAAATCTCTACAAAAGAATGAAGTTGCTTCATTCGTTCCATCTTCAAGACTAGTGTCACTCTTTCAATGCGTGTGGTAGATATAAAGTTGTTTCTTTTTCGAAAATGTTACTTGTTAGTATGATATCAATCCTTGCTATTCAAATTCATAAATAAGTATCCAAAAGGTTCATCGGTTGCCATTTTATAACTGTCCAATAAATGGCGAGCATACCCTGGGAACATTTGTTTCCCTAAAGTTGTAATAGAGGATTGACCACGTGTTTGTTGAAATAATACAGATATATTTGTATTTAAACTTATTGTTCGAATACTGTTTGTTTGTTGAAAAAAATTGTGTAATACTAATATCACTGAAATGTTCATATGATGGGATTCGACTGTCCATAAATCCAACTACTTTTCAGAGTGCTTTTCTATGTGCGTTGCAAGGTCATAAAAAATCATTAAGGAATTTGGCTTGAGCTTCTCAAGAATCTCGAAGTTCTGAAGAAAATGGACATATGACATTTCTTCTTTTATTTCATAATATATTGTCTGCCATGATCGATAACAATAGTAAATTTCTCTTGGAGGCTTCTCAAATACTTTTTCGTTTTCTTGAATTAATTTAGATATGAAAACACTTTTCCCCGACGTCGATGGGCCAGCAATAATCATCCAAATTGGTGTTTCAATTTTGAACATGTTGACTGATTACTTTTCTTCTTTAAACTGTCAATTGCGTACGCTGCTGGCCGGTGCTATGAATTTGCTCCTTTTCGAATAGGTTCGTCAACTTTTTTGATGATTGACTCGACATCTGCGAAAATCCTAGATTGAAAGGGCATTTTATCATAGAAATCCTTCAATTCGGTTGCTGCTTTTTCGCCCTTTGGCATAGACACTGTTTGTGAACCGTGACGAGAATAGGCTTCGATATGGTTTTTTAGTTTATACTTGGTCCTTGTTGGTGAGAGGCATTATGGGCAATAGAATCGAGTTACGCCAATTATTCCTGAAGATGGTAAACGGCTTAGATTTACGATAGGCCAAAAATGAGCGTAGTTGGAATCCTCCGACTCTCCGTACAGTAAATAGGTATAATATTTTACGTTAAAATTAGATGGGGCACGAATTGGACAAATTGCTTTCTCTAGCTCATTATAATATAATACACCTACCCCTACTGAGGCAGAGGCGTTTTCTTCCTCCCATTTTGAGATATTGTTGATTCTGATTGGCCATTTTCCCTCAAAACAGTCAAATGTAACTGTTGGAAAAATACTGGGTTCTCTATGACTTCCTTCTAGCCCATTCCTATTTAACTCTAGTAAATTAGACTGTTTAGAATTGTTTTTTATAACTTGATGTCCCGCTGCCAAGACTGGCCATTTCAAACATTGCAATCCTTGTTCGAACCATATCTGTAAAATTGCTCTTTTGCTAGCAAGGACTTTGGGGACTGGAGGTCCTTTCCAGCCGACAGGAAGGGGAAAATCTCCGTAAAATTTCGCAATATGAATGTCAAGACTCTGGATCCCAGTAAGTGAATATCTGCTTCTATTTTCTGTATATTTCTCTGTTGATTCGTTGATTTTTGTGATGCATTTATTAATTTCAGTATTTATATCCCCACCTCTATAAAAACGTTCCTTGTACGGAACCAAAGGTAAAGTCCTATCCTCTTCATCTCCCTGGGTAAAAATTGCATTAACTGCCAGTTGAGCTCTTACACTAGTACGTTCTTTTTCTTGAATTTGCCGTATTATTCCACCGATAGTTTGGCGTAAAATATTGACTAGTTTGCCAGATGTTTGGGTCTTAAAGGCAAAATTGCATTTAAAGCTATATGATCTTAAGTAATTGCGGAAGGCAAGATCTTTCAATTCAAATTGAGCCCCTTCATACTGATTGGAAGGACCCAGTTTATCTAAATCGACTGGTAAGAAGAGATCATTGTCGTCAGCATCCAGAAATTTTGGATTAGCGAGTCGACACTGGTTTTTGTGTCGCTACCATTCAATTCAAATTGAGCCTCTCCAAACTGATTAGAAGGACGCGGTTGATCTAAATCGACTTGTAAGAAGAGATCATCGTCGTCAGCATCTAAAAATTTTTGAATTAGCGAGTCAACACTGGTTTGTGTGTTGCTACCATTAATTGAAACTCTTATCTTTGTCACCGGTGGTTCTGAAAATCCAGAACCCTGACTACTTCCACTGTTGAAATTTTCACTTGCCATAATAAATCACTGAACACTCTCATATCGTAAGTAAAACTGTAACTGATGCAATAACCTTGAAACCCTCGCCTTTTATAGCTTTCACACCAGATTATGCAATATTGGGAAATCCCATTTTCCCAGTTCTGATTGGAAAATCCAATAGCCTATTGGATCATCGGAATGCAGAAATGCCAACAATTGCAAAATATGTCTAACCCTGTTTTCAATAACACCGTTGTTTGCCGACCATCAAAACGTAATTACCAAGATTGCCAAATAGAATGTAACCCCCCTTTTCCGCAATAGCTCTCTTAATTTCATTTGCATTTGCGCAAATCATTAATATCATTTTTTTTTTACAGGGTTCTTCTCCAGCATTCCTGAATTTCTCACAAGGAAACCATATTCATGTATATATTTTATTTAATTTTATATTTTTTATTGTGTACAATAAATTATTATCTTACTCCTAACTACTTATGGAATATTGGAAGCTAGGAAAAACTTAGACCTACTCTTAGAAATATTTTTTATAGCATTGAAAGAATTAAAATCCATAAATTCACTGTAATAACCACCAGGTTCGTAAATACCTACCCTCGCGACATTGGAATGTTGCGTCACTTGCATATGGGAAACAGTTCATTGGAAATAACATTGGAGACGGGGCAGGGCTTGAAAAGCCTATCCTTGTCGTGTGAACTATTGCGGCCTGTTTTGGATTATTTTTTTTTCAAATTGTCATTCGGGATTTTGACAAGTCACAGCATAGACAGAGCATTTTATTAGATATGAACTAAACCATTTTAGGAGCTCATAAATTTGATTTTTCATCTAACATATCAAATGACTAAATTGTAATGGAAAACATATCTTTAATTTTGTGAAACCAGCTTCTAAGCCTACTACGGGTTTCTAAATAATTTTTGCCTTGTATTATTGTTATTACATAAGTGAAATCATAAATTAGGTGTCTTATACTTGGTTGCATCTTTTGCTTCGTTTATTATTTCTATATTTTTTTTTATTTTTATTTCACATTTTTTTTATTCATATCATTATTTCCATTATTCAGTATCGTTTCAGAGTTCAAACTGAAAATCTATAAAACTGGAGATCTTATGAACATTATTAAACCATGTCTGAAGAGTGCACATCTCAGACAAAGGATATTGTTTGCCCCGAGGCAGGGCTCTGCGCCAGTGAAATGTCAATTATATTCTTGCATTGTCCTTTTTGATTTTTTTGTGAAGAATCTATGAAAGTTGGAGGGAAATTCGACAAGATAGTGAAATTGTGTTGCGAATTTTTCATTCAAGATGATATTAATGTCGCCAAAAAGACCTTGTATGAGGAGGTAGTACCCAAAGAGCGATACATCAAGCATGTAAACGATGAAGATAATGTCATGGATATTGGTAAATTGCTGCACAAGTATAGTAAGGAAAATCAGCAGCTACCAAAGTTTCTTATTTATGACCCACAAGAAATTTCAGCAGCATCTGAGTTAGGTGGAGCTTGCATTACTTCTGCGGTAAACCAAATGTGCCGAAAGCTGGACAATTTTATCCATTGCACGACTGCTCAGTCCATTTCATATGAGAAGCCTCTGGCTGCTCCCCCGTCATATGCTTTAATAGTAAAAAACCCACCGAAAGCTTTATCATCTCACAAAACATGCAAAAATGTATTCGAATCGGGGGTTGGTCTAGAACAATCCGGTGATATTGAGATCCGCCGAGGAATGTTTGAACGTCGTGTCCTAGTTAACTGCTCAAATAAAGCTGAAAAGGTTGCAGGTTCGCTGAAAAACATTGACCTGAATTCGAATTCGTATCATTGTTACTCCGTCTGTTGCCCACAAAATAGAAAATACAGCAAACGAAGACCTTTAGCTTGTGATGGTGAGTGAAACTGAGGTGTTGATTTGTTCTTCGAACTTAAATAGTAAAGTTTCAGAGAAGCTACCACTGCTAGAAGAGATGTTACTTTTTTTATACCAGGACAAGCTAAGTCTTCAATATATTTTGAATGGGTTATTATTCAGTTTTCCAGCTACCCGACGAAAAGTGTGCTGCCGCTCTTCTGGAAGTATAGCGATTATCTTCAAACGCCCAGCCACAATAATAAAGAGTGCGGATTGCTTTATTAGTATTCAGATGAGTGTCTTCGTCGTGATTAATTATTATTTGCCTAATAATTACGGAGATCAGTTTTCCAAAAAAAGATTTCATACTGCAGTTCGACTTCTCGCTAGTTGTGTCAATTAGTCCCCTGGGAAGAAGTTTCGCTGTCCCATAGTCAGTGACTTTAACTGTAATTTGGCAGATAAAAAGTATCCTCGCGCGCTACTCATCAAAAGTATTTTACCGGAATCTTTTACCCTGCTGCGTCAAGACAATCCGTATTCGTACATTTCTACTAAAGATCCTGTGACAAACTTGGATCACGTGCTATATCCCAGAAGCGCTAATTATGAAGTGAAAGCTAATTTGGAAGGTTTTTATAGCTACCACTTGCCGATTTCCGTAGCTGTCCCTATCCAAGGTCCCAACGTTCAACGTGATCATAAATGGCGAAATCGAAAAACGTGGGAAAAATAGATCTCTCGCTGTTTAAGCGAGTTCGTGACGAGATCATTGATAAGATAAGAGTACCATTTCACCTAATCCAGGTAAACTGAAGTTGTAGCGACCCAGAGATCTGCCTTCAATTAAATATTTATTGTGCAGATATTATTCATGCTTTGAAATGTGCAGAGTCCATGGTAGCTGCTGTTAAGAGCATTAGAGTAAAAAATAAAAATTCGGTAGGTCTCCATACCCTCTACTTCAAAAAGCCTGCTCTGACTCGAAGTTTTGGCTGAGAATCTGGAACCAGTGAGGAAGGCCAAGAACCAGCACTGTGAATTCGGTTCGTATATATTTTGCAAGCGCAAATTCAAGCGTGAACTAAGTCTGTGTATGGCAGAGGTGAAAATTAATAGTTCTAACAAGATCGCTGAAAATTCCAATTTGATATTGAAGCTACGTCCTAGTAGTGGCAGAGCAAAAATTTTCAAAAGAAGACGGCGTTTGAAATGTAGTTTATTTGTCATAAACAGTAGCATGCGATAGTCCTATTCGGCGTTCGATGTCAGCTCTCGTGTGATCTTTATCGAGGAACCATTGGGAGGGGGGAGAGGACCAAAGTAAGTAATGTGATCAACTGGCTTGATGCTGCTCTTCAAGTTCAAGTTCATTTATTTCCCGCGAGGAATATCTGCTGGCGGTGCTTGCTTCAATATGCTTGAATACAACTGCCGACTTTTCAGTATTGAATTCAAGACCAACTTTTGCATACTCATACTTTAACGATGTGAAAACATCTTTAATGCACTAGATGGTCTAAAATTAAACTCAAAATGTTGCACGCATATAGAACTAGGTGACATTTAAGATGAGAATATATGTCTCGAAGGGTTCTGATGTACGGAGGACTCACCCCGCGTTTTGTTGCACGGAGTAGCATAGTGGCGTGAATAAGACCATCAAATGCTTGTTAGCACAATACTTTCTCTTGATTTATCAGCATCAGTATATGCGGTCACAGAAAAGGACAGAGTATGGGCACAGCCAAGCCGCGGCTAGAAACTAAACTGAAATGTTTTCTTTTTTTAGCAGACTACCAAATATACTAGTGTAAATCTGCTCGTGATGGTCGCTATGTATGTGATCGAAATATCCAGAATTTTATCATTGTTTTTAACTGTCTAGTAAAAAGTTTATCCCTGTTTGAGGGATATTAAAAAAAGATTCAAAAAAATTTTTTTTTCAAATGTTTTTTTTAATAAATAATTTTGTCATTTTTTTTCACTGTTTAGTAAAACGATTTATCCCTAGTTGAGCAATTATTTGTACAAGATATGGTTTGGAAAATGAAGGGCATGATGGGAGAGGGATGGCTGCCCTCCAATCACTTTTTACTCTTAAAAAGGGCACTAGAACTTCTAATTTCCAATCAAATGAGCCTCCTCTAAAGCTATACAACCATCCTTTAGATTAAACCTTATATGACCGCAAGGAATAGCTTACATTCATTGCCCCTGGGCTTTAGGGGGGGGGGGGTATCATCCGTGGAGCCATTGCTATATGTAATTTGACTATTTTGAACAAAATTGATATCTCACAATTTTGATAAGAAACTTTCGAGGAAAATATGCCGTCGGAAAAAGGGACTAGTTAACCTCCCTATCACTTTTGACTCTTAAAAGAGAACTCAGCTTTTAATTTCCAATCTAATGATCCAATCCTTAAAATTCAATCCAATCCTCTAAAGCTTGTATAACAATCCATTCCATAAAAAAAACTTATATACCCTAGGGATATAACTTACAATCCTTGCCCCCTGGCTCTGAGGTGTTGTGTCAACCACAAAGGCCTTATTATATAATTTATGGACTAGTTTGAACAAAATTTCGATCTCAAATTTCTATCAGATGCAGCTGGGGAAAAGAGGACGTAGAGGGAAGGGGGGGGGTAGTTTCTCCCCGATAACTTTTGACTCTTAAAAAGGGCACTAGAAATTCTGATTATGTACTACATATGTTTTATGTTATTGTGTACATGTGTCATATTTGATTATGTGCTCTTAAAAGGGACATTAGAAATTCTGATCATATATTTGTGTATGTCATGTATATGTTAATAATGGGCAAATAGTATAACTTAAAGCTCTTGTCCTGACGGCTGCGGGGACTTGTCGTCCCCAAAACCATAATTACTGGACCTTTCAACCATGCTGAACGTAATTACTATCTAAAAAAATTGGGTTCAGGGGGGGGGGATGTCGCCCTCTAATAATTTTTGACTCTTTAAAAGGGCCAAGAATTTTAAATTTCCAACCGAATGAGCTTCTTTCAAAGTTTTTACAACAACTCCTTCTGTACGAAGTGCCTTGGTCAGAAAAAAACAAAAACAAAAATGGATAAATAAACGAATAAATATTACATAGTGCCCACATCACTTTTTACTTGGGCAGCGCCATTGGGTTGCCTATGAAAAGACATTTGTTCTCAGAAATTGCGACATTTGATTCAGCTCCATAATTTCGTAGACCATGGTAATAAATAGTAGAGCATGGCAGAGCTCGACTTGCTATGGTAGAACGTAAATCGGCTTGGTACAGTTTGTTAAAGCATGTGGAATGGTGGGTCTGGGGGGGAGGCACTAGGGTGTAAAAACAGGTAGTCATTAATCGTAGAGTTTTTGATACTACTGCTACAACTACTAGCAATTCACTGCAGCGCCAAGCTACCTGAGACCGAAACAGCTTCACTAACTCCTTCTCCATCACAACCTATTTTAAGCTTCACTTTTTACACTCTCCCAAGCACTTTCAATTTCATTTAGAATTTTTCTCACAACTTCATTCCGAGCGAAAGGCAGGTCATCCCCGAATGAGGTGGGAAGACATCGTATAAGGAAGATTTAAAGGAAATAGAAACTTCTTGGGAGGATGTACAGAGTTAGGCTTTGAGTAGATTGGGATGGAAGATGAGCGTGATTATCTGTGTTGACCTCAGGTGGCTTGATGCCGTAGTGAGTTGTTAGTAGTAATAAAAGTAGTTGTAGTAGTAGTTGTAGTAATGGTAGTGGTAGTAATAAATTGTTATACCTTCAGAATTATAGCAGTCTTTATCCGTTGCCATTTTTATTTTCCCACACCAAATGTTCCGGGGTATATACTACTATGACTGATACATTGCAAAGTTTAGTGGTAAAATAAGAAACAAGAATTCTACTATTAATAAATTCCCAACCAAAACAAGACTTAGAAGATTTTTCATTCATCATAAGCCCTTCTCTTTGCCTATGTACCCCATCCGTCCTACCTGAGTTAAAAAATTCAAAATAATTGATTTAATGTCTCTAGTCCTAGAAGATGGGGTTTTGAAACTCCAAACAAGTCTAGTCCAAAACTAGACTATCGTGTCTGGTATAGACACGATAGTCATGTTAAAATTTCAAAGGAGAAGCTTTCAGACCAGTTCAGGTCAGGAACTGATACGTTTTGTGAAGTCTATACCAGGCTGTTTACGATCCGGACAGCCAAAAGTCTATGCAACCTATAGCTGAATGGAGGCTAAGTGCAATCCTGGGCATATCTTTGTCACTATATGGTTTTCCACACTTGGCAATGCTCATCTATCAACAAGAATCGATGTCCCATATAAGCGCTCTCAATACTATTATCTCCCTCTCATTTTTATTCATGGGAACAAATAGTATATTGTAATGGGGGTACACCCCTTAAAAGGTAACTTGTCTAGAAGGAGGCAATTCAAACCACAAAAGGCCACCAAAACAAAAGAAAATATAGAATTTTTATCTATCAATTACCTATCATTTTTAACTAGGGCTTAACATGGGAGGTGGGTCCCTTGTAAATAATTTATGCTAAAGCAAATACATTAAAAAATTTAGTTTTTCAACAAAAATTAACGGTTTGTAAAAACATCGTCGATCTAATAGAATAAATTTATATTGCTGCAAATTAATACAAAAAAGAAATTATTAATGCATTTCATTTATCATAGAGCGATTATATAAAGACCTTTTTCTTAGCTGACACCTCTGACCAGCTGAAAATGTTATCCTGATTCTTGACTGCATCACAAATCACAATCAACAACAACTAGCATCAAATTATTTACACCTGGCAATGTCTGTGACAGAATAACTTACATATAAAATAATCTAAGATCGAGTTTGCAACGTGTCGCCGGGTTCTTTTCTAAGATTGATACACCAATTTTAAGTATTCAATCCACAAAAAAAAAAAATCCGAAACATAGTCTTCCCCCAAGATAAATTCTTTTAGTGAAAAACCAAAAAGCTTAAGTGCTTATCTGGAAATTTTTTTATTGAAATAGTGAGCCTTGCCGCCTTACCACCTCACAGCCTTACCACCAAATTGACTTCCCAATTGATTTCCTTTTCTTTACTTGTATTTGATTATCCTCAAACTGGGCAAACACACATGATATAAAAAAAAGTAACTTCAGAATTGAAAATGAACAAATATTATCCTTTTATGAAGGGGCTGCCAGCAGAGCCGTTCGGAGGGACAACAAAGTCACTCAGGAGTAGCAACTGGGGCAAGCTGCTCCGAGTACTTTGGCTGGGGAGCTGCCCACTTTGATCACGTTTTTAAGTTTGTTTGTTTTTCCTTGTTCTCATTCGAAACGGGAGGGGTCAATGAAATTAATTTTATCCCAGGCACCACCAACCCTAGGAACGGTGCTGGTCGCCAGCCTGTTTGGTCCCCCTGCTCATTCTGACAGAGATTAAACGTCACTTCACTGATAAACTATTAAAAACTATAACCTAATTTTCTAGAACGTGGAATATCAGTGAATTATAGTTCAACTGAATTCATTTTGGTTCTCATCACAATAGAATATCATCTGATCTCGCAATTTTAGTTTTTAAATCTTTTAAGATTTGGCAACTGAAAAATAACTTTTGTTCCGTCCAGAATAACTTTATGTCTAAGGTAACTCCCAAATATTTAGCTTTTTCTTTTATTTCAATTACATTACCATCAAAAACAAGGTCAGGCTTAGGAAATATTCTTTTACTAGTGTAAATAACTGCTTCTGTTTTCTTTGAATCGAAAACTAATTTATTATTACTCACCCAACGATCAAAGATTCGAAAAACCTCAGATGTTGTAAAATCTATATCACTTTTAGTGTTGCAAGCATAAGCTTGAATGTGAGAATTTTTGGGCAAATTTAAATCTAATAGGTCAATAATATTACAACTCCATAAAAATGGCGATAATATTGCACCTTGTGGATGGGATTTCTCAATTTTTGAAAAAAACTCATTATTATACGATACAACTCTGTCTGATAGATAGCTATACAACAACTAAACCGTCCAAATTGGGCATCCGGAATCTTTTAATTCATTGACAATGCCAGGGTGCTAAGCGTTGTCAGATGCACCTCGAATGTCAAAAAACAGGCACAGCGTGAGAAGTTTATGTTGCTTTTTTTTCAATATTTATAACAGGATTATCTATAACACCCAAAGTCCTACGGCCTTTCTTGAACCCAAACTGGTTCCTCGAGATCCAGTTCTTGAAGCCCAAGTCATGAAGTTGATACATGATTCAACGTTCAAAGACTTTCCCCACATTTGAAAACAAGCTAATTGGGTGGTAAGACTGGGGACTACGATTATTATTATACCTTAGAATTAATATCACAATTGCCTTTTTCCAAGCTGACGGGAATTACCGGAGTGTTATGCATGTGTTTAATGTTTTTAATAGTGATGGTGTTATAACATTTATATTATTTGTTTAAATTAGGCTAACAATACAATCTGGACCGGGGGTTTGTAAAGGACGCATGCTATTAATTACTGCTTTTAATTCTTCTTCTGTGATGTTAATTTCATCATTGTCTTCCATTGTCAAGACGTCTGTAACTGCGCATCTTAATTTTTTGTGATATTGGGTATCACTACTTACATCATCTTTTCCAAACCACCTCTAGAAACGTACTTCGTCTACCTCTTTAGTTGATGTTGTTATTGAACCATCATCTTTAGTGACATGAACAGAACAAATCGGAGGTTTATTTGATTTGACTTACAAAGGTAGAAATCGGATTTCAATCTAACTTTGTGAGAAATAATTTAAAACAGATTAGAATAGTAATGGTAGCCAATGGTTACCCACACGGAAAATACCGAATTTTATATCCCCCCCCTTTTTCTAAGAATATTAATTATCTTATTTATGCGATTATAGGATGTTATTTATACAAAATCAAAGACAAAGAATTTACATCAATTGTTCCTTCGCTCTTATTCTTTTGGCGTCATCCAAGATCTTAGAAAGTCACAGTTTGGTGATATAAAAAGATGTCTCCTTTGTTTCCTCTACTGATATTTATCTTATACCGTGATATCTTAACGTAATATCGAATTAATTGCATCCTCCGGTGAAGCAACCTCGAATGCCCATATAAATGATAGTTGAATGTAGATCCCCGGTATAAGGTATAACTCTCGTTAGTAACCATTTATTTAGTGCATATGTAAGAATGACAAATAGCACAACACAAAATACGTAGGTTGCCTCTGGAATAAGCCCCTCCCCCTTGTGTGTGTGTTTTTACTTATACATATAATATATATGTAATATGTATATATATATATATATATATATATATATATATATATATATATATATATATATATATATATATATATATATATATATATATATATATATATATATATATATATATATATATATATGTTTATGCATATATATATGTATAAAATGTATATTTAAAATAATATATAGAATATATTTTCATATGCATATATCATATTTATATTATACATTATACATTATATCTGTGTAATTAAAAACTGTTTGTTACATATAACAGCAAACAAACAGAAAACATAGGGAAGTTGAAGGAATGACCAAAATTCAATTCTTTTGAAGGTTTCGATTACTATTGAACCGCATCGATCCTTACTTAGGGTTTTTTACTACGAAAAGTTTGCTATATATTAAGATTGATATTTGCAAACATTATTTGAATTATTTGAATTAGTAATTGTTGTAAACAGAAATTATTACATATATAAGGGGGTTTCGTTAGAGTTTGACTGTTTGTTCCAACTATTTAGGAATGACTAATGAAACACAAGGGCCGTTTAATTAAAATAATTATCTTAATTAAAAGTTTGAAAAAAAGCTTTAGCATAAAAATCGAAGTGAAGAGCTGTTTCTTTTAAGTTTAAATGTTGCTCTTTAATTTCAGTTGAAAACTTTTTACTTTTTAATTCACTTTCTTATCGTTTTTTTATATTAATGCAGGCCAATCCAGCTCCCCCTCAATGGAAAATTCCCTTCCCCCCCGCAAATCTCCTCCACGGAAAGATCCTCCTACATAACGCCTCCTCCAGAAAAATATCCCTGTAAAATATATGTATACACCCCAATAGCCAATACTATATGTAAAAATGGGCAAAGTTCACAACTTGGAGCCCCTCCCTTGGAGGCTGTGGGGGGTCAAGTCATCCTAAAAGACATATTTGTTAAACCTCTTGGCTATGCTGAACAAAATGGCAGTCTCAATTTTGATAAGATGACATTGGAGAAAATGGGACGCGGGAGGGGGGATAGCTGCATTCAAATATTGTCGGTCACTTAAAAAAGGCACTCCTCTTTCGGAATCCTCTTTCGATCTTCTAGGATTACTGCTCGATACAAATACCCATGGGAAGAACATGCCAGCAAACAAACAAATAAACACGCATCTGTGATCTGGCTTCTGGAAAAAAAAATTCCACATTTTTGTATAAGAGCTTAACGCCTCTACAGTAGGCTTCTCAGATATGCTGAATCTATGGGTGCTATTTTCATTCATGTCACTTAATTTTTAAGGGTACCCTCTTTTTTCAACAATTAAGCAAGTTTTCTCAGGCTCGTAACTTTTGATGGGTGGTATTAAACTTGGTGAAATTTATATATTTTGAGTAAGGACAAAAATTCAATTCTTTTGAAGGTTTCGCTTGCTACTGAAACGCATCGCTCCTTATTTACTGTTCGTTACCGTGAACTGTTTGCTTACTTACACTGAACTGTTTGTTTACTTACGTTGCCACTTACTTACAGTTCGTTACTACGAACTGTTTGATATACATTTAGATTGATATTTGCGTATATTATTTTAATAATAACGAATTATTAACTTTTGATGGGTGGTATTAAACTTGGTGAAATTTATATATTTTGAGTAAGGACAAAAATTCAATTCTTTTGAAGGTTTCGCTTGCTACTGAAACGCATCGCTCCTTATTTACTGTTCGTTACCGTGAACTGTTTGCTTACTTACACTGAACTGTTTGTTTACTTACGTTGCCACTTACTTACAGTTCGTTACTACGAACTGTTTGATATACATTTAGATTGATATTTGCGTATATTATTTTAATAATAACGCTAGGTTTATTCAACACGAATTATTTTACGTTAAACAAAATACGAAAAGTTTTAATGTCACTCCTTACTTTTAGTTAAAAAACTTGTTTCTTTTTATTTAGTTTTATATAGGAGCTTAATACCTCTACTGTAGGGTTCTCAGATATGCTGAATCTAAGGGTGTGATTTTCACTAAGGTCACTCGGTTTTAAAGGGTCCCCCCTTTTTTTCAACAATTAAGTACTCAGACTTGTAACTTTTGATGTGTGGTATTGAACTTGGTGAAATTTGTATATTTTGAATAAGGACCAAAATTCAGTTCTTTCGAAGTTTTACTTACTATTGAACAGCATCGCTCCTTACTTACAGTTCGTTACAAAGAACTGTTTGATATATATTCATGTTGATATTCGCAGACATTAATTCTATAATAGCACTAGTTTATTCAATACGATAAGGTATCATGATAAATTGGAGAGGCGTATTATTATTATTTTTTGTCCTATTCTTATCTTTCATTCTGTGAAAACAAGTTAGTTCCAATTTGTATTAATTACTTTAAGAGTACAAAATAAGTAGTGTTGGTACCAATATAAATGTAAGTTTTTATACAGAAAAACTTATTATTCATTAAATAATGTAATTAGTGAATGAAGCCATGAAATAGTCCATGGTAACAAACTGTAAGTAAGGAGCGAGTCGGTCCAATAGTAGCCAAAACTGTAAAAACAGAGTTTTAATAACAATAGATACATGTAGAAATTCATTATGTAATGAATGTAGTGTAATGAATTCATGTAAAATTCATTAAGTTTAATGTTACTCGTCAAAAGCTACTAGCCTGAAAAATCTCTGTGATTTTGGAAAAAAGGGGATTTACCCCTAAAAGGGTCAAAATACTTTAAAGAAAATCACATCATCAAATTCAGCGTATCAAAGAACTCCATGGTAGAGATGTCAAGTTCCGTCTGCAAAAATGTGGACCTTCGTATTTTTTGTAAGAAAAGAAACCATCACATATGCGTGTCTTTTTTTTCCAGGGGTGATCATATCAAAACAATGATACTAAAAGATTGGGAGAGAGCTCTTGCAAACAAAAATTAATAGTTATTGTCCCTTTTAAGTGATCAACAAGATTAGAGAGCAGCTATCCCTCTTTTCACTC
>NC_088870.1:51427403-51505465 GCF_032884065.1 Artemia franciscana
GAAAATAACACAACTATACGAAAAATAAAACATATATACCACAACCATAACTCAACTAACGAAAGAACTGCTAAGAGATAACACAACTATAAAGCGAAAACAGGTCAAAACTAACGGGAAAATAAACGAACTAAGAGGTGGAAGGGGCACAGAGAAAAAATATAATCCTTTTCGAATTTTGAGCCTAACTTCCTCAGAGGAGTAATAATGTCAGAAGCCCCGAAATACCGAATTATTTTCTTTCAAACAGTTCGTGGCAACGAACTGTAGTAAGGAGCGACCCGGCTCAATAGTAAACGAAATTCTAAATAATAGAATTTTGATGCTAAAATATACATCAAAAGAATCGGATTTTCATGTTAATTTTAAATATATAAGTTTCATCAAATTTGGTCTTTGTCATCAAAAGTTACGAGCCTGAGAAATTTTGTCTTATTTTAGAAAATAGGGGAAAACACCCCCTAAAAGTCACACAATCTTAACGAAAGTCACACCATCGAATTCGGCGTATCAGAAAACCCTATAGCAAAATTTTCAAACTCCTATCTACAAAAATGTGGAATTTCGTATTTTTTGCCAGAAGACAAATCACGGGTGCGTGTTTATTAGTTGTTTTTTTTCCCCAGGGGTCATCGTGTCGACCAAGTGATCCTAGAATGTTGCAAGAGGGCTCATTCTAACGGAAATAAACAGTTCTAGTGCCCTTTTTAAGTGACCAAAAAAATTGGAGGGCACCTAGGCCCCCTCCCACGCTCATTTTTTCTCCAATGTCAACAGATCAAAATTTTGAGACAGCCATTTTGTTCCGCATAGTCAAAAACAATAATAACTATGTCTTTGGGAATGACTTACTCCCCCACAGTCCCTGGGGGAGGGGCTGCAAGTTACAAACTTCGACCAGTGTTTACATATAATAATGGTTATTGGGAAGTGTACAGTCGTTTTCATGGGATTTTTTGGGTTTTGGGGGTGGGGTTGAGGAGAGGGGGCTATGTGGGAGGATCTTTCCCTGGAGAAATATGTCATGGGGGAACAGAAATTCAATGAAAAGGGCGCAGGATTTTCCAAAATTACTATAAAAAAAACAATGAAAAAATAAACATGGAAAAGTTTTTTTTCCATTGAAAGCAAGGAGTAGCATTGAAATTTAAAACGAACAGAGATTATTACGCATATGACGGGTTCTAAAAATACTTTAGCATAAAGAGCGAGGTAATCAGGAGGAGATAAATACCTTGCTCTTTATGCTATAGTATTTTTAGTAGTTTCAACTATTTATTCTACGGCCTTTCTGATTCAGGGGTCATTCTTAAAGAATCGGCAGAAAACTTACGATTTAGTGTAAAGAGCGAGGTATTAACGAGGGTACAAACCCCCTCATATACATAATAAAAATTTAAGAATATAAAAGTTTGTTACGTAAGTTAATTCTTAAGTTACGTATATTTTTTACTAATAAAAGAATTATAGTTGCCTTTTTGAGTAACCGAAAAATTGCATGGCAACTAGACCTCCTTCCCCATCCCTTATTTCTCAAAATCGTCTGATCAGAACTAAGAGAAAGCCATTTAGCCAAAAAAGGAATCAAAATGTAAATTTCATTTTAATAATTTATGTGCGGAGAGCCAAAATCAAACATGCATTAATTCAAAAACTTTCAGAAATTACATAAAAAAAAACTAGTTTTTCTAACTGAAAGTAAGGAGCGACTTTAAAACTTAAAACGAACAGAAATTACTCCGTATATGAAATGGGTTGTCCCCTCCGCAATCCCTCGCTCTTTACGCTAAAGCTTTTAATTGTTTTAAAAAGTAGAATTGTGGCAAAGAGGCCAACTTTAGCGTAAAGAGCGAGGGATTGCAGAGGGGACAACCCATTTCATATACGGAGTAATTTCTGTTCGTTTTAAGTTTTAATGTCGCTCCTTACTTTCAGTTAGAAAAACTAGTTTTTTTTTTATGTAATCTTGAACAGGAATCAGTCAAAAAGTACATCCTGAAAATGGGAAATAAAAATATTCTAAAATATGACTTAGAAAATTTCGTTAACAAAACATGCGTCTTGGTCTTGAAAAGGAATCATTCGTAAAGTAATTCCTGAAAATGGGAAATATAAATATTCCAAAAAATGACTTCAGTGAAATTTAATTACCGAATGATTTATTTTTCAATAATAATTTAATTGATGAAGCATTTGGAAATTGCCTCACAAATCGAAATTACGATGGAAGGAAGCAACATTTTATTTTAGAGTTACTCAACAAAGAAGTAAGTATAATGAATGCTGAGGTTATTGATCGTCTCAAAGGAGATTACAAATTCTACAGAAGTTATTTTCATGTGGAGGATAAAACAGGAAGGATTAATTGAACTCATAAGAGAATTTCTTAATTAAATTGAAATTGTTGAGTTGACAGCCCATAACTTAAAATTAAGGAATAACAAGACAATTATGCTAGTGCCAAATTTAAATATTTCAGTGGGTATATGCAATGAAGCATGCCTGGTTGCTACTAAATTATTTAACAACGTTAAATATTAAACGTTAATTATTAAAGCAAAAAAAAAAACTTAAAAAAATACCCGATTCATCATCGACTCTAACATAGGTAAACTCGTATTCAAACTACATCGACATTAACCCCATTTCTATCATCGTTTGCGATGACTGTACATAAGTTACAAGGGCAAACTTTCGAGTCTATTGGTGTTAATCCCTGTACATCTGTCTTATATCTCGGCATGTTGTATATATCCTTTTCTCCATGTTAATGACAAAAAAAAAACTATCTAAAGTTCTACTACTAACTTGTATTGTATTGTAAACTTGTATTGTAAATATTTTTAATAGAAACAGCAAATGACGTCATGATATCATGACAATAGGCTCAAATAAAAGTTAAAATTTTCTTAAGCATATTTTGCTGAAGCATGTTCTTGTAAACTACTGAAATATTTCCCTCTATCTTTGTCTTTCTATCTTTTGTCCTATATCCTTCCCTCCCTTTCTTTTTCTTCGTTTAATTTACTGGTTTATGAGTCGGTTTTTAAATAATTGCATTAGAAACTGACGCAATGGAACATGCGAAGGCTATTGCTAACTTTAATCAACGTGCAGATGAGAAAGTAAAATAACATTCATATTTTGGTCTATTTGGCGTACTCCTCAGAAACGTCGACTGCCGACATTCAGAGTTTTCTACAGAATTGTAAAAAAGTGTCGCAAATACGATCATCCAGACCTTTTCGCTTGAAGTTTGAAACCAATGAACACCTACAAAAGGTGACAGACAGTCCATCTAAGATAGGCTCTGAGCGGCTTCTCGTTATAGAATACAAGTTCCAGACCCCTCAATGTTACCAATGGAAACATTGCTATGTATATAAGTATATAAGCACCCCTGCTATTTACATAAGTGCCCTATAGCCCAGAAAATATTAAAATAAGTCACTCTCTGAGTCACCAAATGAGGTGCAGTGATCAGTAATAAACCTATCTTTGTTTCACCTCGTGGCTAATTGTGATGTGCTTCGTCTACAGAAGCATTTCCTATCAAAAGAAGGACTAGCCCTGCTACAACTTGATGGTTGAGGTGAAGTATGCCTGGATTGTTGAGTGGTAAAAGAAGGCTCTCCAAACGTTTAGCTCAACCTATTCGTTCCGAATGTATGCCCAAACCAATTTCATCCTCTGATTTCCTTATGTTTGTTCAACTCTTAGACGCTGGTGTGTTTTTACATATATGCTAATTGACTACCATGGCTTATGCTAAGAGTGGAAGTCTGTGTCACAGAACCTAGCTGTAGAGGTTTCAAGCTCCTGCACAAATGTGGAATTTTGTACTTTTTGCCAGAAGAAAGATCATGGATGTGTGTTTATTTGTTGTTTTTTTTTGTTTTGTTTTTTTCATATCAAACCACAAGGAAGTTTTATCATATAAAACCAAAACACAAACACATCTTTTTCAAAATGCTAAGAATCACTCCAGTTTTGTATACACAAGGCAGTAACAATAATAATTTTAGTCGTCATGGTTTTCTTGTGATGTCTTAAAAAAGTTTCAAGTTGTCGGCTTTAAATTTTCGGCCGAAATATTTGGAGTATTTTTATTTTGTTGGTTAAAGTGTAATTTTTATCTTTTATTTTTGTTCACTGCTTTGTCGAAATTAAAACCTGTTATTTTGCTGCTTAATTTTTCGTAAATGGAAAAGCAGTGTGGTCTAAGAATATAATTTGGCATGTAAGTAAACATATATGCTAATTGACTACCATGGCTTATGCTAAGAGTGGAAGTTCAACATAGCTGGAAGTAAGGTTGGAAGCTTATTTAGTGAGCTGTGTCAGAAGCACAGAAACTTAATGCTATCGTTGCAGGAGATATGAACTGTAATCTTAGCGATGGTAATAGCTCCAGGACAGAGATTCTTAGTTGCTGTCCTCAAATGAACTATTTTTTAGCTATTTATTTTTCTTCACATTTAAAACCAAAACACAAACACATCTTTTTCAAAATTCTAAGAAAAACTCCAGTTTTGTATACAAAAGTTTGTATCTTTAGAAGAACATCTTATAGGGGTCAAAAACTCAAAAACGTACGGTTTCGCCCCCCTCTCCCCTAAAGGAGAAAAATAAAACGAAAAAAAAATAAATAAAAAAACGAAAAAAAGTAAATGCATTCAAGCCGAAGCGAAGCGCCCTCACCAACTAGGTGTTGGGGTTGTGCGACGCGCCACCCCAACAGCTAGTATATATATGTTTTTAACTAACGCGCCACCCCGACACCTAGTTGGTTGGGGCTCTTCACGAACCCCCCCCCCCCCCCCCCCCGCGCGTACATCGTTACGTGCCATATTAGTTACGCGCCATTGTAGTTGTGTCCCTGTGTCCCACCTGTGAATATAGATAGATATATATATATAAGATATGTTTTTAACTACGTAAAACTTGCAAATATACAACAATCTTCGCTGTCTTTTTCTTTTCTTAGTTTTTTTTTAGTTTTTCTATTTTTTAGTTTCTTCTTTTTATTGATTTGTTTTCTTCAATTTGTACAATCGGGCCATTCTGGGAAGATGAACTTTTCACTTGATTTGCGGAGGTAGTTTATTTTAGCTAATCTGCCACTCACTTCGTCAATCTCACAAACATAGTGTTGCAATCTTTGATGTTTGAAATTTGATGTTTTTGATGTTTTGATGTTCAAAAATTTGATGTTTATCAGAGTTTTTTTTTGCCATAAACCTCACAAGCACAAATTTCCAGGAGAAAATTCTTCGTCAGTCTGAAGTTCACTGACACTTCCAATGTCTCCCTGATGGCATGTTTGAATGGTGCATAAGCCGAAACATCAGGGGGCTGAATGCGATGAGAGCAATGGAGAGGAAAGGTCAGAAGATGAATGCCATTATGTTTGCACAAGGAAACTACTTCAATTGAAATATGTCTTTCATGATTGTCGAACAAGAGCAAAACAGGATTCTCTTTGCTAGGTTTAACTTCTTTCTGGAAGTGCTAAAATGAACAAAACGAAATTTTCCGAGGTCATCCATCCACTGCGATGGGCTAAGCCAATGCATCCTGGTGGTCCATCTTGATACATTCTCTCAGGAGCCTTGACTCTTGGAAAAACAAACACTGATGGAATAGTCTGACCAGTTGCAGACACAAAGCACAGCATTGTGGTATTTTCCCCTCTTTCTGCCGACACAGTCTGTGCCACCTGTTTTGTCCCCTTTTTAGCAATCACCTTTGGAGCCTGAAAAACTGTGGGTACTCCTGTTTCGTCGCAGTTCCAAATCCTACCAGGACGAAATTGTAACTTGCTATTCAGTCCCTGAAGATTACGAAAGAAGGCACCAATTACAGTGGCATTGAAGCCGGCAGCACAAGCCTGGCTTGTATTTTTCGGTTTTCTAATGAACAAAGTGGCATTACGCTTCATAAATACTTTAAACCAGTCAAATTCTGCTCCTTCATTCAGCTCCCAACTTGGTGGGAATTTGAGCTTCAGAGTTGTTGCCCATTGGTAGGCTAACTTTCTCGTTTCATTTGGATTTAGTCCGTGTTTCAATATTGAACAGTTTTTGAGGTATATAGCAAGATCTCTCTCTCTTTTTTGGGAGTAAAAACGAACTTGGAACTCTCCCGAACACTATCATTATCATTGTTTGCACTTGGGCTACCCTTCTCAAGATCTTGCATTCTACTCTTGTAGTGTTTCACGGCATCCACAAGTGTAGACTTCTTCAAAGAAAATTCTTCCGTGGCTGATCAGAAAGATGAATTCTCATTTGAGACTTGTCTCACAGCACGCTTCAATAATTCTGGATCTGGGGGGCCACCCCCTTTTGAATATAGGTGCTAACAATTTGTAAAATCAAAATCTAAAATGTCAATCACGGAGAGAGAAGTGTCCCAAAGTTTTGTGAGCTGATTTTCTTTGAGAAAACATACTTCAAAAATAGTTCTTTGCCTGGGTATCTGGATTGATGAATAATAGATTTTAATATATATTTTGTTGTGGGATTCTTGCGCTGGGGTGACCTCCTCTGTTAACTCGTATCTTGTATGGTTTTTTTTTATTACGAGATGTTGTGTTTTTTCTATGCATTTATACTGTCCCAGCCATACGAGCTCTGCTCTCTGTTGGGGCATAATATTGTTTTTGTTTTTTGAAAGTTGAATTTAATAAGTTCTTATTTTTAGTCTATAATAAAATTGAAATATTTGGTAATTTCCTAGCCCTAGTTACTTCCAATTCCAGACTCGGAGATACTTCCATCAGCAAGGGGTGAAATCGGACACCTCGAAATGTGTCCGGAGTCGCCCCAAAAAAACTGTCCGGAGTCACCCCTTATTGACGCCATTTTGAAAATTTACCTTTTTTTTGTAAACCGCCAGACATTTCTTGATGAAAATTACGAGGAAAATACCGGAAACATACCTCTTATGATCCTTCTAACTTACGAACCTGTAGCTAAAATAGCTTGGAAAATATTTGACGAGGACTATAGGTGTCAAAATTTCCAGAGAGTATATAAAAACTTCTTTACCTCTTATCTCAGTTGTCTTTGGCATCAAATATTCAAAACTTCCGCCTAATGTGCGCTACATGAATGGCATCTAGCAGCGATTTTCTGAATGTATTAGTTCAAAGACTTTGGACGAGAGGTCCAACGGACGGTTTCGCCCCCGTATGGTTTCGCCCCCCTCTCCCCTACGTAACTTACGAATTAACTTACCTAACGACTTTTATTTTAAGGGTGTGTTTCCCCCTATTTTCCGAATAAGGCACTTTTTCTCGGGCTCTTAACTTCTGATGAGTAAGACTAAATTTAATGAAACCTATATATCTAAAATCAGCATAAAAATCTGATTCTTTTGGTGTATCTATTAATATAAAAATTCCATTTTTTAGAGTTTCGTTTACTATTGAGCCGGGTCGCTCCTTACTACAGTTCGTTACCATGAACTGTTTGATCGGGTGATTTGATGCGAAAGACAAATAACGGTTGTTGTTAGTTAGTTTAAATTGAAAAAGCTAGTTCATTATTATTTCTATGGATCCAAATATCCAGAAACGGTAACTTATTCTCTGTTTCATTTTCAATTGTAAAAACTAACTCCTCTTCCTAATTATTTAAATGTTCCAGAAAACCTTCAATTTGTGATTGCCCTTTATTCCAAATAGCTAAAACATCCTCCATATATCTGCCCTAAAATTTAGGTTTTAAGAAATATGTGTCAATAGCTAAAGTTTCTACATACTCTACATAAATATTTGCTAACAGCGGACTTAAAGGTCCTCCCATTGCTAATCCTGTAATTTGATGGTAAAAGTTATCTCTAAATTTGAAATAATTAGTATACCTTCTAGTTATTTTAACTAAATTTAATATAGTTTCAATCTCAATGTCTAAAGATAATTCTTCTATCTCATTTTTATGTTCACCAAGTTTTTTAGATAAAACAAATACAGATCTATTGAAAGGCATATACGTATACATTGATTTTATATCAAAACTAAAAAGTCTAGATTCATTTGATATTTCAATGTTTTTAAGTTTATCTTTCAAAAATTCTGAGATTTTTATATACGACTTTTGGAGATATAATAAAGGTTTAAGCGTCTTTGCTAACCATTTTTTTATTTTTTCTGTTGGTGAGTTCCTTGTTGATACTATAGGTCTTAGAGGAATGCCTGTTTTATGTATTTTTGGAAAAGCATATATTCTTGGGCAAATTGATCACCTCGGAAAGAACTTATAATACATCTGTGGTGTGATGCTTTGATTATCTTTTAGGCCATCTAAGTCCTTTCTTAATTTTGCAACATACGATTTAGTTGGGTCTGAGTTAATTTTTTTGTATGTTGAAATATCCTTTAGAATTGTTTCTATTTCACTATCATAATCATCTTTTTTCTAGGATTGCTACCGTATTGCTCTTATCAGCTTTCGTTATTATTAGAAAATCATCTTTTTTTAAAACTTTCAAAATTTTTGTATCTTTGTTCTTAAGGTTTTCTTGAAAATTGCCAAAATCTTTATAATATTAGCAACACCCAGTCTTAAATCCTCTACATTATTAACATCTTTTGAAAACGCATGAATCCCTGTCTCAATCTTTGAAATTATTTCTTCTACCAGTATTTTTTTTTAGGATTGTATCTAAATTTTATACCTTTTTCAAGGATTTCCTTTTGTTCTTTGATTAACTTCTTTTTGCTTAAATTAATCACACAAGGCCCTGGGAAATGTTTAGGTTTATACGTTGATATATTTTGTCCTTCAAGTTCCCTTTTTAAATGCAAAAATTTTTGGTTTAACCTTTCCCTCGATAACCTTAACACATGTTCAAAAGAACTTTTTAAAATTGACATAATTTGTTGGAAATCATACGCATTAACGGACACGCAAAGGATATTTTTCTAAAAATCTATTTCTTTTACTTTTTGTTATCTCTGGAAACCTTCATCTTTAAACAAATGGTTTAAATTTAGTAAATTTACCTTTCTCGTGTGATTAGTCTCATTATATGTATTTAAATAATACTTGAAATGAAACGATTTTGGAATTATCTTACTTACTTTGCACTTTTCTAAGAAACTTTGTTGTGTAATTATAATGGCATGTTTTTTTGCTAAATTCAAAAGCACTAAAATTGAATTGGTCTTTTGTCACCTGTAGGCTAGACGTAAATAATTTCCTAGACAACACTGCTTTTCCATTTAAGAAAAATTAAGCACAGAAAAAAGTCTTAATTGTTGGTTGTAATTTTTTTTTTCCATTGAGAAAGGCTCCCGGATGTGAGGCCGAAATATTCAGAGAATTTTTATTTTTTAGTTAAAGTGTAGTTTTTATATTTTATTTTTGTTCGCTGCTGTGTTGAAATTAAAACCTGTTTTTTCTTTGCTTAATTTTTCGTAGTGGCCAAATTGTTCTTAAGGAGTAATCCTTTAGTCCTTGTCTTCATTATGTCTTTTTCAGACGAAGTCGGTTGAGACATAATGAAGTCGGTTTGTTCGTTGTAAAATATTCTTTTCTGAAAAATCACTTTAAATGTGCCTGATTTGCCTTTTGAGCCATAAAAAGTACCGAAGAAAACTGGGGTTGCCCTAAAAACTAACAGAGTACGAGTGACAATTCCAGAAAAAGCCAATATGATGACACGGCCTAATGCAATTCACTGTTTAGATTCCGTCTATCAAACAGTTCGTGGTAACGAACTATTGCAAGGAGCGACCCGGCTCAATATTAAACCAAACTCTAAAATAACGGAATTTTGATACTAATAGATACATCAAAAGAATTGTATTTTTATGCTAATTTTAAATACATAAGTTTCATCAAATTTAGTCTTACTCATCCAAAGTTAAGAGCAAATAGAAATCTGTTTTTAAAAATGGGGGAAAAGACCCCCTAAAAGTCATAGGTTCTTAACGAAAATCACACCATCGCATTCAACGTATCAGAGAACCCTACTTTGAAGTTTCTAGCTCTTATCTAAAAAAATGTGGAACTTAGTATTTTTAGCCAGAAGACCGATCACAGGTGCGTGTTTGTTTGTTTTGTTTCCCCTGGGCTGATCGTATCAACCAAGGGGTCCTAGAATGTCGCGAGAGGGCTTATTTTAACGGAAATTAGAAGTTATAGCGCCGCTTTTAAGTGACCAAAAAATTTGAGAGTACCTAGGCCCTCTCCCACTCTCATTTTTTCCCAAAGTCAACGGATCAAAATTTTGAGATGTCAATTTTGCTCAGCATAGTCAAAAAACATAATAATAATGTCTTTGGAGGACTTACTCCCCTACAGTTGCCGGGGTAGGGGCAGCAAGTTACAAACTTTGGCCAGTGTTTATATTCAGTAATGGTTATTTGGAAGTGTACAGGCCTTTTCAGAGGGATTTTTCGGTTGAGGAGGGGTTGAAGGGAGGGGGATACGTGGGAGAATCTTCCCTTGGAGGAATTTTTCATGGGCGAAGAAAAATTCCATGAAGGGGGTGGAGGATTTTCTAGCATTATTTAAAAAAAATGAAAAATGAATATGGAAAAGTTTTTTCCGCTGAAAGTAAGGACCGAAATTAAAACTTAAAACGAACAGAGATTATTACGCATGTATGGGGCTCGTCTCTTCCTAAATACATCGCTCTTTACGCTGAAATATTTTTCGTAATTTCAACTATTTATTCTTTAACCTTTGTGATTCAGGACTTAATCTTAAAGAATTAGGACAAAAATAAAGCTTTAGTGTAAAGAGCAAAGTATTAACGTGGGGGCAAACCCCCTCATATACATAATAAAAATATACGAATATAGAAGTTCTTTACGTAAGTTAATTTGTAAGTTATATTTTTTACTAATAAAAACTTTCGTTAAAAAATAAAAGTTCTAGTTGTCTTTTTAAGTAACACCCCCCCCCCTTTTTTCTCAAAATCATGCTGATCAACACTAAGAGAAAGCCATTTAGCAAAAAAAAAAAAATAATACGCAAATTTCATTTTAATTATTCATTTGCGGAAAGCACGGAAAGCAGGTCGTCCTTGTTTGGGTTGGGAGGCAGTCATAAATAAAGATTTAAAGTAAATGGGAACTTCCTGGGAGGTTGTAAAGAGGGAGGCTTTAAATAGATTAGGCCAGAGGAGGAGCGTGCATAGTTGTTTTGGCCTCAGGCGGCTTGGTGCTGCAGTGAGTTATTAGTAGTAGTAGTAGTAGGTGTAGTAGTAGTAGTAGTAGTATTAGTAGTAATTGTTGTAGTAGTAGTAGTAGTAGTAGTAGTAGTAGTAGTAGTAGTAAAGAGCAGGATGTTGAGGAAGGAACAGCCCCTTTCAAACACAAAGTATTTTCTGTTCATTTTAAGTTTTGATGTCGCTCCTTACTTTCAGTTAAAAAATACTTGTTTTTTATTTAATAATAAAATAAAACTAGTTGCTAATAATTAATTGAAGAGCTAAAAATAAACTTGAAACGGTGACTCAAAAATACAGAGTGAAAGAAGTATTGAAACAAAGCAACTATCAAATATTTTCATTAGATAGAAACATTGTCTTCCTCTTTTGGTGTCCCTTGATTGTTTTGTGGCCTTAATATATTCTAGTGTTCATCCTATCTCAGGCTTTTAGCACTATACAGCATATCAATTCAAAATAAAAAGGAAAATTTGCATTTTTCCTATTTTTGATCAACATTAGATAAGAGGATATATTCCCTACTTTGCCGATTGGTAACGTATATAGTGCACAATGTTTGGTACCAAGTAACTTTCAGTCGGTGTGTCATTTTTGAACTTATTTCCATCAAAAATAATATTTTTAATGATCGAGGAATTAGTTGAGGAATCCTGCTCTTTTACTCGATAATGATAATTTTCTTGTACACTAGCATTATTAGTAGATTTTCTGATACTTCTATGTATCACCGGTAGACTGAACAAGATGAATATTGGTCCTAACCAAACTCTCCTTCTGACTCGCTTCCTAGAATAGTTTTTGATTTAACCAAAACAAAAAATAAATAAGCTGATAACACTGAATATGTCTAATATTTTGGACTCGAGGTTTCATTCAGCAAGCACGAAGAAATAGTATATCTGAGTCCGCCGAAATCAAACGTGCTTATCGTATTTTTGAATTCAAGTTAAATAAGACAGCATCAGAAGGTTGCAATTTTAGTTTCTGGGTAGAGCGATATGGTATGGACGACATTAAAAATTAGCCCAATGACTGAGATATGGGCGTTCAAAATCCTGATGAGTCAGCTGCTACTGGAGAACGAATATAAGGCAAGGAAAACAGACTTAAATTGTGGAAATTACTTTACATGCAGCCAATTATGTGTCTTTTCATAGATGGGCCAGCTGGTACAAATAAAACCTTTGTGCATGAGACCTTGTATAGCTGTGTAGCCGAAATCGCAAAGTAAAATGAATGGCTTGTATTGTAATCCCCTTACCTGTTGCATACACAAGACATTTCGCCTGAAAGTTTCAAACTCACCAAATTTAATTTTAAACAATGAACCTAGTTCGGTCAAAGGTATAGAACTAGCTCAAGTTGATAGTTTCCTTATTGATGGGGCAACGAGGTTACCAAAGTATGCTTTACAAAATATGGATCAGCTGTTGCGGTCTACTGCAAATCCAAGCTGGCCATTTGGAGGGAAAATTTCTGTCACCGGACGCAATTTCCGTCAGTGCTTAGCTGTTCAACTCGTAAACAACCATAGTGAAACAGTCGACTTTTTGATAAAAGCGATCTCCGGAAGTATTTTCAAAAAAAAATTCGTTAACAAAAACATCCCTGTCGATCATGAACAGGAATCATTTGGAAAGTATATCCTGAAAATGGGAAATAGAAATATTCCAAAAAATGACTTCAAAAAATTTCGTTAACAAAAACATGCTTGTCGATCTTGAACAGGAATCATTCGAAAAGTAAATCCTGAAAATGGGAAATAAAAATATTCCAAAATATGACTTAGAAAATTTCGTTAACAAAACATGCCTGTCGGTCTTGAACAGGAATCATTCCTAAAGTAAATCCTGAAAATGGGAAATAGAAATATTCCAAAAAATGACTTTAATGAAATCGAATTACCGGATGATTTATTTTTCAATAATAATTTAATTGATGAAGCATTTGGAAATTGCCTCACAAATCGAAATTACGATGGAAGGAAGCAACATTTTATTTTAGAGTTACCCAACAAAGAAGTAAGTATAATGAGTGCTGAGGTTATTGATCGTCTCCCAGCAGATTACAAATTCTACAGAAGTTATTTTCCTGTGGAGGATAAAACAGGAAGGATTAATTGAACTCAAAAGAAGTTCTTAATTAAATTGAAATTGTTGAGTTGACAGCCCATAACTTAAAACTAAGGAATAACAAGACAATTATGCTTGTGCATAATTTAAATATTTCAGTGGGTATATGCAATAAAGCATGCCTGGTTGTTACTAAATTATTTAACAACGTTAAATATTAAACGTTTATTATTAAACGTTAATTATTAAAGCAAAAAAAAAAATGCTCAAAAAAATACCCGATTCATCATCGACTCTAACATAGGTAAACTCGTATTCAAACTACATCGACATTAACCCCATTTCTATCCTCGTTTGCGATGACTTTACATAAATTACAAGGGCAAACTTTCGAGTCTATTGGTGCTAATCCCTGTACATCTGTCTTATATCTCGGCATGTTGTATATATCCTTTTCTCCGTGTTAAATGACAAAAAAACTCTCTAAAGTTCTACTACTAACTTTGGACGCATAGTGTTGCGTGGAGGTAGGCATTGAACGCTCCCCAAGAAACTTGTATTGTAAATATTTTTAATAGAAATATCAAATGACGTCATGATATCATGACAATAGGCTCAAATAAAAGTTAAAATTTTCTTAAGCATATTTTGCTGAAGCATATTCTTGTAAACTGCTGAAATATTTCCCTCTATCTTTGTCTTTCTATCCTTTGTCCTATATCCTTCCCTCCCTTTCTTTTTCTTCGTTTAATTTACTGGTTTATGATTTGGTCAATGACACATGCGAAGGCTATTGCTAACTTTAATCAACGTGCAGATGAGAAAGTAAAATAAAATTCATATTTTGGTACTATTTGGCGTACTGGTTATTTACTGGTCAATTTACGGGTCAATGACACATGCGAAGGCTATTGCTAACTTTAATCAACGTGCAGATGAGAAAGTAAAATAAAATTCGTATTTTGGTACTATTTGGCGTACTCCTCAGAAACGTCAACTGCCGAAATTCAGAGTTTTCTACAGAATTGTAAAAAAGTGTCGTAAATACGATCATTCAGACCTTTTCGCTTGAAGTTTGAAACCAATGAACACCTACAAAAAGTGATAGACAGTCCATCTAAGATAGGCTCTGAGCGGCTTCTCGTTATAGAATACAAGTTCCTGACCCCTCAATGTTACAGATGGAAAGCATTTGGCCACAATTCTACTGACTGTGTTAATACAGAGAAATGCATTCAGTGCGCTGGTCCATGTAAGAACTTTAGAGACAGTTCCCGTTACCTAGTCGTGACACATACACTATGTGGTAAAACGGACCACCCCTGCTATGTATATAAGTGCCCTATAGCCCAGAAAATATTAAAATAAGTCAGTCTCTGAGTCGCCAAATGAGGTGCAGTGATCAATAATAAACCTCTCTTTGTTTCACCTCGTGGCTAATTGTGATGTGCTTCGTCTACAGAAGCATTTCCTATCGAAAGAAGGACTAGCCCTGCTACAACTTGATGGTTGAGGTGAAGTATGCCTGGATTGTCGAGTGGTAAAAGAAGACTCTCTAAATGTTTAGCTCAACCTATTCGTTCCGAACGTATGCCCAAACCAATTTCATCCTCTGATTTCTTTATGTTTGTTCAACTCTTAGACGCTGGTGTGTTTTTAAATTTATGCTAATTGACAACCATGGCTTATACTCAGAGTGAGTTCAACATAGCTGGAAATAAGGTTGAAAGCTCTGTGTCAGAAGCACAGAAACAAGACCTTAATGCTATCGTTGCAGGAGATATGAACTGTAATCCTAGCGGTAGCAATAGCTCCAGGACAGTGATTTTTATTCACAAAACACAAACACATCTTTTTCAAAATGCCAAGAAAAACTCCATTTTCCAGGACAGAAAAAGCTGTCCTGGAGAAAAAAATTGTCCTGGAGAAAAAGCTCCAGGACAGAGCTTCTTAGTTGCTGTCCTCAAATGAACTATTTTTCAGCTATTTATTTTTCTTTACATATAAAACCAAAACACAAACACATCTTTTTCAAAATGCTAAGAAAAACTCCAGTTTTGTATACACAAGGCAGTAACAAGTAATAATTTATACTCCATTACAGATCACAACATAACCAACACACAGTTAATACACGGTTATCAAATCACGGTTAACAACGATCTGTTATTTACATATGCGCATAACAGTGGGTCTACATTCAATCTTGATCTTTTTCTTTCGATGAGACCGAATGTGATTAACCGCTCTTCCCGTGTTAACAATTCAATCAGTGTTTCTGACCATCTACCGGTTTCAAATATCTTTTGTGTTGGTTTAGATAATCCTATTGCTCGACTAATGGATCTTAGTTGCTGAGTTTGGAAACAGGAGTGAAAAAAAAACTTGATGTCGATGCACATAGCTAGAATCAAATACACTGACCGCATCACAAAAACCGAAGCACGCCAACGGCTCCAGTCGAGTGAAACCGCTCTCAGTAGATCATGAAACGGCAACTGTGTTGGTTTGGCCACGTCAAGTGAATGGAGCCAAGTCGACTTCTTAAAATCGCACTTGAAGGATCTCTGCATGGTCTCCGTCCACGAGGCAGACCACGAATGTTCTGGATATAGAAATTCAATTTTGACAGCGTGAATTTAGCCTAGTTGTCACGTACTGCACCTGATAGAATAATATACAGATCCTTTGCGCGTGAGCTAGCAAAAGCAGTGGCCCCAAAAAGGAGTGACTTCCAACGAGGAGGGTTGGGACCTAAGGGCTAAGGACTTGCCATTTAGTTTTTGATAACATATTGTCGAAAATTAAAGTGCCTTATCACCGATTTCAGACTAGCTGGGACTAAGGTAATTTTGACAAGCATTTATAACTAAATACCTAGTGCTGTGAAATTATACACACGTCGATGGTGGCAGAAATGGTGGCTCTATCTGCTAGAAAAACTTAGATCGGAACAGAAATATGAAGTTAGAACGAAAACTCCAAGCTTAGTAAAGGCTGCCATCGGTCTCGGTTTTGGTCTTAGCTGTTGTGTGATGGTAGGCATAAAGTGGGCAGAGTGAATAAAATCAGATTCCACGAAACACAAATTCGCAAAACCCCGGGCTCATATTATAAAAGAAAATAGTGCTCGAATCAAAATAAACCCTTCCTGGTTTGAAAGTTTGTGAAAAATAATAGACGTATTAAGTATTCGGATCCTGCCCATCTAAGCCTTTGAAGGAAGAGTCGAGTAACTATTGAACTCCCGAGTTTTTTGCATCTGGTCCACAGCTTGAACAGACTTTTGAAAAGGAACTAGATAAAATGCTCTCAGGATCTATTAAAAGTCCAGGCCTTGTAGAAGCCTTCTCGAGTGTCTGTAATGCTATTAACAAAGTAAGAAAAAAATATTGCTCAAAAAGGAGTTAATTATATTTGTGGCTTGCATCTATTGAATGGCAGTCTGATGCTGTTTGAGCGCTTAACTTTAATGTACCAAATAATATTCTCGCATGACATAATGCCCAAATTGTTTGGTATTAATTTCATCACTCACCAGCTATTAAAAAGGTAAAAAACCCATCTCTGTGTAGTTTGCATTGGTCAACTACTGTTGCTTCGATTCTCTTCAAAATTTTGAAACAGTAGTTTTTGATGATAAAGACCGAGTGTGCTACTCACCCAGCAACCAGTTTGGGTTGCTGTTACAGCAATAAAAAAAGGGCTGTAGTAGACAGCAATGTGCACCATCCTGTGTATAATATCCTTCTGGTGTGTTATCGAATTGTTAAATCTATCGTTATTGCAGGTTTGAAATGTAAGTCAAGCATTCTACTCCGGTCTTAATAGTCATCTGCTATTGAGAGCATATGTAAGATGAGTCGGTAGTCTTGACGCGGTCTTGACAAGTCGGTAGTCCTTATGTTCCATAATTTGTACCGAAAACTTGCAGTGGAGATTAAGTTTAGCCTACCAAGTTGGAAAAAGACTTCTTCTACCATTATCCCAGTTCAAAAATGGATTTGTCAAGGATCTCTTCATCACTTCTTTTCAACAGCAGTGTAGTTGAGGCTCAGCATGTGGTTTAACCAAGTTTTCTTACCTGGACCAAAAACTGTATTTGTTGAACTATGCCGACAATATTTTGTATTTAAGTCGTTCTTTTTCCTGTTTTGAAGAGAGTTTTGTAGCGTTGAAAAGCTCAAATAAGAAAATCGGTCTGTCTTTCAACGAAACTAAAACAGAGTTTATTGTCTTTAATCGTAAAGGAAGTTTTCCTACCTGAGAAGTAAAACTTTGTGTCAAGATAATAAAATCTTCTTCAAATATAGAGCATCTTTGTCCACCTGTGGATTGAAAAGTTAAACCAATGCGTCTGTTTTTAATAGATGATATTGCTAGTAAAGTCCGAAAAACTCACGGAATATTTGTATCTTCGAAAGCTTCATATATAGTCAATTGATTCGGACCCAGCTTTTTTTGGTGATGGTTACACCACACGTGTTGGCGATCACTGCTTTTCTGGATTCTCTTATCAGATAAGAATAAACGTAAATTGCGTTCTTGTTACTACCGTTTTTGTAAATTCCTTTTGTGCGTACCTCTTTGGAAACGTAACGCAGCTATTAGCAACCAATATAAAAAATGGTATCTGTACAGGTCTATTCGAAAGAGACTAGAGGAGTTTTATATGATTTTAACGGAAACTGAACTCTGTGACGCTTTGCGATTTTAGTGTCCATTTGTTGTTCTGCTTGTATACATTTGTGCGTTTCTTATTTGGTACATTTTTGTTGTTGTTTGTTGTTGTTGTTGTGTGTGTTTTTGTTGTTGTAGCCTGTTGTAGCACAGTGGATTGATGCTCTGCTTGGCAATATGGGGCCCAGGGTTCGATCCCCGTCGCAACAAGGTTGGGCGACAAGCTTGCTTCTTGTCCCTGAAAAAAAAAACACCTAGCAACTGAAACGTCGATTCGACGCCCTATTGACCATCAATGGCTCTGGAAGATCTTTATTCTTTAACCTTTTTTGTTGTTGTTGTCTTTATTTTATTATTGCGTTAGTGACATTTTATCTTTTTAGTGGGAAATATTATTCCTGCGTTCATTCATGTGGTTATTTCCCCTCCTTTACAGGCCATGGAGTATTTGTGGGGATCAGCGCATTATATTTGTTTTGTGATTTTTTTTTATTGTTTGGAAACATATCTTATCTATTTTCTAAATTTTTCCAAGCTGTTTGGTGTTGATTTTACTGCTAATTTTTCATATATTTCTTTTTTTTTAACTTTATGCCCACTACAACCAAATACTGCACAAGTGCATATGGAGGCCAGTTCATTGAAAACTGGATTTCATGGTTTTCCATTTTTTTTTTTAATATATAGTCGAATAAAATCTCAGTTAATTCAATTAAAATACTGAGATTTCCATTTTATCTTGCTTGCTGCTTTGACAATCAACAATGAGTACCAAATTTTCCTGGATTTGTGGGCCGAGGCCTTTTTTCTCGGGTTTTACTGTACTTAATTCTGTTTCTATTGTTTTCTATTTTATTTTGCTTTATAATTCTTGTAGTGTGTTTTCAAACGGTAAACTGATTTCTGAAACTGTAACTTAAATAAAACCTTCAAAAGCTTTTACAGGAATAATCCCTATTTTAAAAATGCCCATTGTGAATTTTCTTTTTGTCATAATTATGAATTTTCTTCGTGAAAATGGCGACTTTTGATATGAAATAAATTCGTTCTCAATCAGCTTGAAAGAATGTTTCAGATGAAATAATAATAACAATCGAATTATGCGAATAATAACGCTAAATTTTGTGGGATCTGAAAAATTCAAAGTCAAGGTTCAAAAACTACTAGGCCTACTAAAAAACAAAAAACAAAAAAAAAACAGTTTAAGTTAAAATCATTAGTTTAAACTAGTTGTATTTGAACTTTGATCGCACTTTAAATTTTGAATTTTTCAGTAACATTAGGCTTTGAATTTGAGAAAAAAGAGTCTTTCAGACGTTACCAATCGGCAAAGTAGGGAATATATCCTCGTATCTAATGTTGATCAAAAATAGGAAAAAATGAAAATTTTCCTTTTTATTTTGAATAGATATGCTGTATAGTGCTAAAAGCCTGAGATAGGATGAACACTAGAATATATTAAGGCCACAAAACAATCAAGGGACACCAAAAGAGGAAGACAATGTTTCTATCTAATGAAAATATTTGATAGTTGCTTTGTTTCAATACTTCTTTCACTCTGTGTTTTTGAGTCACCGCTTCAAGTTTTATTTTTAGCTCTTCAATTAATTAATTTCAACTTGTTTTATTTTATTATTAAATAAAAAACAAGTATTTTTTAACTGAAAGTAAGTAGCGACATCAAAACTTAAAATGAACAGAAACTACTCCATGTATGAAAGGGACTGTTCCTTCCTCAACGTCCCGCTCTTTACTATTATTAAATAAAAAAAACAAGTTTTTTTAACTAAAAGTAAGGAGTGACATTAAAACTTAAAACGACCAGAAATTACTTCGTATATGAAAGAGGCTTCTTCCTCATCAACGCCCCGCTCTTTACGCTAAAGTTTGACTCTTTCTCTCAATTCTTCTTTTTAAAACAGTAAAAAACTTTAGCGTAAAGAGCGGGGCGTTGATGAGGAAGCAGCCTCTTTCATATACGAAGTAATTTCTGGTCGTTTTAAGTTTTAATGTCGCTCCTTACTTTTAGTTAAAAAACTTGTTTTTTTTATTTAATTTCTGGACGTTTTTGAATCAATGCATGTTTTGATTTTGGCTCTCCGCAGAGGAATAATTAAAACAAAATTTGCATTTTTTTTGGCTAAATGTCTTTCTCATAATTTTGATCGAATGATTTTGAGAAAAAAAGAGCGGGGGAGGAAGCCTAGTTGCCCTCCAATTTTTTGGTTAATTAAAAAGGCAACTAGAATTTTTACTTTTTTACGAATATTTTTATTAGTAAAAGATCTACGTAACTTATAAATTAGCTTACGTAAAGAACTTTTGTATTCTCATATTTTTATTACATATATGAGGGAGTTCGCCCCCTTGTCAGGTCCTCGCTCTTTACACTAAAGCTTAAATTTTGTCCCAATTCATTAAGAATGACCCCAGAATCACAAAAGCCGTAGAATAAATAGTTGAAATTACTAAAAATACTTTAGCATAAAGAGCAAGGTATTAGAAGGAGGTGAACCCCTCAAATGGGTAATAATTTCTGTTTGTTTTAAGCTTTAATGCTGCTCCTTACTTCCAGCTGAAAGAACTTTTTCATATTTATTTTTTCATTGTTTTTTTTTTAAATAATGCTAGTAAATCCTGCGCTCCCTTCATGGAGATTTTCTTCTCCCATGACAAACTATCGATGGAAAGTTCCCCCAGAATATCCCCCTCTTCTCAACCCCTCCCCCAACCAAAAAAAAATCCTCCTGAAAACGCCTGTACACTTCCCAATAACCATTACTATATGCAAGCACTGGTCAAAGTTTGTAACTTGTTGCCCCTCCCACGGGGACTGTGGGGGAGTAAGTCGTCCCCAAAGACATAGTTATAAGGTTTTTCGACTACGCTGAATAAAATGGCTATCTCAGAATTTTGATTCGTTGACTTTGGTAAAATAATTAGAGTGGGAGGGGGCCTAGGTGCCCTCCAATTTTTTTGGTCACTTAAAAAGGGCACTTCATTTCCGTTAGAATGAGCCCTCTTGTAAAATTCTAGGACAACTGGGTCGATACGATCACCCCTGGGGAAAAAAAAAACAAAACAAAAAAACAAATAAACACGCATCCGTGATCTGCCTTCTGGCAAAAAATACAAAATTCCACATTTTTGTAGATAGGAGTTTGAAACTTCTACAGTAGGGTTCTGTGATACGCTGAATCTAATGGTGTGATTTTCGTCAAGATTCTATGACTTCTAGCGGGCGTTTCCCCCTCTTTTCTAAAATAACGCAAATTTTCTCAGGCTTGTAACTTTTGATGGGTAAGACTAAACTTGATGAAACTTATATATTTAAAATCAGCATTAAAATGCAATTCTTTTGATGTAGGTATTGGTATCAAAATTACATTTTTTAGAGTTTTGGTTACTATTGAGCCGGGTCGCTCCTTACTACAGTTCGTTACCACGAACTGTTTGATACTACTACTACTACTAACTCACTGCAGCACCAAGCCACCTGAGGCCAAAACATCTATGCACGCTCCTCCTCCAGCCTAATCTATTTAAAGCCTCCATCTTTACAACCTCCCAGGAAGTTCCCATTTACTTTAAATCTTTATTTATGACTGCCTCCCAACCCAAACAAGGACAACCTGAAAAGCAAGGACTAGCCTCAGACGGTTGGCCAAAAAGGACAATCTTCGGTAATCTGTCATCCTTCATCCGTAGAACGTGGCCTAGCCATCACAACCTTTCTTTCATTATAGCGCTAGAAAGTGGGATTGAACCACATTTTTCGTACAACCTACTGTTTGAAATACGGTTAGTCAGCCAGGTACCCAGAACAAGCCGTAGGCAATTTCTCTGGAAAACATCTAGTGAATTTTCATCTGCTTTTCGGAGCGCCCATGGTTCAGAGTCATATTTGACCACTGTCATCACTGTAGCTTCCGATATTCTAATCTTGGTTTGCAGACTTATCTTTCTATTCTTGCAAACTTTTTTTAACTGTGAAAAAACACCCTGAGCCTTAGTTATTCTACTTTTAACATCTTCAATGCTTCCAACATCTTTACTAATAATGCTACCTAATGTCACCTAATGTTACCTAATGTCACCTGTTCATCTTCACTTATTTCTAGCCTTAGTGACTTAGTCTTCTTAAAATTAATTTTAAAGCCAATTTTAGCACCCTGAACTTGCAAAACCTCTAAAAATTCATTCATTTTGCTCACATTTTCATCTAATATGCTTAAATCATCAGCATAATATAAGTCCAGGAGTGTTTTTCCTCCCCATTTGATTCTGTGGTCTCCAATTGCCTTTCCTGTGCTCCTTAAGACGAAGTCCAGTTAAAAAAAACTTGTTTTCTTTTATTTAATTTCTGAACCATTTTTGAATTAATACATGTTTGATTTTGGCTCTTCGCAAATGAATAATTAAAATGAAATTTGCGTATTATTTTTTTTTTGCTAAATGGCTTTCTCTTAGTTTTTATCAGCACGATTTTGAGAAAAAGAGGGGGGGGGGAGGAGGCCTTGTCGTCCTCCATTTTTTTCGTCACTTAAAAAGACAACTAGAATTTTTATTTTTTAACGAAAGTTTTATTAGTAAAAAATATATGTAACTTACAAATTAACTTACGTAACGAACTTCTATATTCGTATATTTTTATTATGTATATGAGAGGGTTTGCCCCCTCGTTAATACTTCGCTCTTTACACTAAAGCTTCAATTTTGTCCTAATTCTTTAAGATTAACCCCTGAATCACAAAGACTATAGAATAAATAGTTGAAATTACGAAAAAGACTTTAGCGTAAAGAGCGAGGTATTTAGGAAGAGATGAAACCCCTATATGCGTAATAATATCTGTTCGTTTTAAGTTTTAATTTTGGTCCTTACTTTCAGCGAAAAAAAACTTTTTCATATTCATTTTTCATTTTTTTTTTAAAGTGTTAGAAAATCCTTCGCCCCCTTCATGAAATTTCTCATCGCCCATGAAAAACTCCTCCAAGGGAAGATCCTCCCACGTATCCCCCTCCCTTAAACCCCTCCCCAACCAAAAAATCCCTCTGAAAAGGTCTGTACACTTCCAAATAACCATTACTGAATATAAACACCGGCCAAAGTGTGTAACTTGCAGCCCCTCCCCCAGCAACTGTAGGGGAGTATTATTGTTATTATGTTTTTCGACTATGCTGAGCAAAATTGACATCTCAAAATTTTGATCCGTTGACTTTGGGAAAAAATGAGCATGGGAGAGGGCCTAGGTATTCTCAAATTTTTTGGTCACTTAAAAACGACACTACAACTTCTAATTTCCGTTAAAATGAGCCCTCTCGCGACATTCTAGGACCCCTTGGTTGATACAATCAGCCCTGGGGAAAAAACAAATAAACACGCACCTGTGATCGGTCTTCTGGCTAAAAATACTAAGTTCCACATTTTTTTAGATAAGAGCTAGAAACTTCAAAGTAGGGTTTTCTGATACGTTGAATGCGATGGTGTGATTTTCGTTAAGATCCTATGACTTTTAGGGGGTGTTTCTCCCATTTTTCAAAACAGACTTCTATTTGCTCATAACTTTTGATGAGTAAGACTAAATTTGATGAAACTTATATATTTAAAATTAGCATAAAAATACAATTCTTTTGATGTATCTATTAGTATCAAAATTCCGTTTTTTAGAGTTTGGTTTACTATTGAGCCGGGTCGCTCCTTGCAATAGTTCGTTACCACGAACTGTTTGATAGACGGGATCTAAACAGTGAATTACATTAGACCGTGTTATCATATTGGCTTTTTCTGGAATTGTCACTCGTACTCTGTTAGTTTTTAGGGCAACCTCAGTTTTCTTTGGTACTTTTTATGGCTCAAAAGGCAAATCAGGCACATTTAAAGTGATTTTTCAGAAAAGTTTATTTTACGACGATCAAACCGACTTCATTATGTCTCAACCGACTTCGTCTGAAAAAGACATAATGAAGACAAGGACTAAAGGATTACTCCTTAAGAACAATTTGGCCAATATGAAAAATTAAGCAAAGAAAAAACAGGTTTTAATTTCGACACAGCAGTGAACAAAAATAAAATATAAAAACTACACTTTAACTAAAAAATAAAAATACTCCGAATATTTCGGCCTCACGTCCGGGAGCCTTTCTCAACGAAAAAAAAAATTACAACCGACAATTAAGACTTTTTTAAGACATCACAAAAAAAATGCGGGTCTGTCAATGCGTATGATTGTCAAAGCGTATCTGTCAAAAGCGTATAATTTTTTGTAAATGGAAAAGCAGTGTGGTCTAAGAAATTATTTACGTCTAGCCTACGGGTGACAAAAGACCAATTCAATTTTAGTACTTTTGAATTTAGCAAAAAAAACGTGCCAATATAATTACACAACAAAGGTTTTTAGAAAAGTGCAAAGTAATGAAGATAATTCCAAAATCGTTTCGTTTCAAGTATTATTTAAATACATATAATGAGACTAATCACACGAGAAAGGTAAATTTACTAAATTTAAACCATTTGTTTAAAGATAAAGGTTTCCAAAGATAACAAAAAATAAAAGAAATTGATTTTTAGAAAAATATCCTTTGCGTGTCCGTTAATGCGTATGATTTCCAACAAATTATGTCAATTTTAAAAAGTTCTTTGAACATGTGTTAAGGTTATCGAGGGAAAGGTTAAACCAAAAATTTTTGCAATTAAAAAGGAAACATGAAGGAAAAAATATATCAACGTATGAACCTAAACATTTCCCAGGGCCAGGTGTGATTAATTTAAGCAAAAAGAAGTTAATCAAAGAACAAAAGGAAATCCTTGAAAAAGGTATAAAATTTAGAAAAAATCCTAAAAAAAAATACTGGTAGAAGAAATAATTTCAAATATTGAGACAGGGATTCATGCGTTTTCAAAAGATGTTAATAATATAGAGGATTTAAGACTGGGTGTCGCTAATATTATAAAGATTTTGGCAATTTTCAAGAAAACCTTAAGAACAAAGATACAAAAATTTTGAAAGATTTAAAAAAAAGATGATTTTCTAATAATAACGAAAGCTGATAAGAGCAATACGGTAGCAATCCTAGAAAAAAGATGATTATGATAGTGAAATAGAAACAATTCTAAAGGATATTTCAACATACAAAAAAATTAACTCAGACCCAACTAAATCGTATGTTGCAAAATTAAGAAAGTACTTAGACGGCCTAAGAAATAATCGAAGCATCACACCACAGATGTATTATAAGTTCTTTCCGAGGTGATCAATTTGCCCAAGAATATATTGGTTTTCCAAAAATACATAAAACAGGCATTCCTCTAAGACCTATAGTATCAACAAGGAACTCACCAACAGAAAAAAATTAAAAAATGGATAGCAAAGACGCTTAAACCTTGATTATATCTCCAAAAATCGTATATAAAAACTCAGAATTTTTAAAAGATAAACTTAAAAGTATTGAAATATCAAATGAATCTAGACTTTTAGTTTTGATATAAAATCAATGTATACGTACATACCTTTCGATAGATCTGTATTTGTTTTATCGAAAAAACTTGATGAACATAAAAATGAGATAGAAGAATTATCTTTAGGCATTGAGATTGAAACTATATCAAATTTAGTTAAAATAACTAGCAGGTATACTAATTATTTCAAATTTAGAGATAACTTTTACCATCAAATTAGAGGATTAACAATGGGTGGACCTTTAAGTCCGCTGTTAGCAAATATTTATGTAGAGTATGTAGAAACTTTAGCTATTTACACATATTTCTTAAAACCTAAATTTTGGGGCAGATATATGGATGATGTTTTAGCTATTTGGAATAATGGGCAATCATAAATTGAATGTTTTCTGGAACATTTAAATAATTTGGAAGAGGAGTTAGTTTTTACAATTGAAAACGAAACAGAGAATAAGTTACCGTTTCTGGACATTTGGATTGATAGAAATAATAATGAACTAGCTTTTTCAATTTACCGTAAACTAACTAACAACAACCGTTATTTGTCTTTCGCATCAAATCACCCAATCAAACAGTTCGTGGTAACGAACTGTAGTAAGGAGCGACCCGGCTCAATAGTAAACGAAACTAAAAAAAAAACGGAATTTTTATATTAATAGATACACCGAAAGAATCAGATTTTTATGCTGATTTTAGATATATAGGTTTCATTAAATTTAGTCTTACTCATCAAAAGTTAAGAGCCCGAGAAAATGTGCCTTATTTGGAAAATCGGAGGAAACACACCCTTAAATTTATAGGATCTTAACGAAAATCACACCATCACATTCACCGTACCAGCGAACCCTGCTGTACAAAATTCACGGGTGCGTGTGTATTTGTTTTTTTTCCAGGGGTGATCGTATCGACCATGTGGTCCTAGAAGGTCGCGAGAAGGCTCATTCTAACGGAAATCAAAAGTTCTAGTGCCCTTTTAAGTGACTAAAAAAACTGGAGGGCAACTAGGCCCCCTCTCACGCTCATTTTTTTCCCAGAGTCAACGGATTAAAATTTTGAGATAGCCATTTGGTTCAACATAGTTGGAAAACATAGTAACTATGTCTTTAAGGCTGACTTACTCCCTCAGAGTCCCCAAGGGGGGGCTGAAAGTCACAAACTTTGACCTGTGTTTACTTACAGTAATGGTTATTTGGAAGTGTACAGACCATTTCAGGGGGACTTTTTGGTTAGAAAGGGGGATTGAGGAGAGGGGGCTACATACGAGGATCTTCGCTGGGAGGAATTTGTCATGGGAGAAGAGAAATTCCATGAAGGGTCAGGATTTTCTAGCACTATTTAAAAAAACAATGATATAGAATGATAAATATATATATATATATATATATATATATATATATATATATATATATATATATATATATATATATATATATATATATATATATATATACGAATATAGAATTTCGTTACGTAAGTTAATTTGTAAGCTACGTATGTTTTTTACTAATAAAAACATTTGTTAAAAATTGAAAATTCTAGTTGCCTTTTTAAGTAACCGAAAAACTGGAGGGCAACTAGGCCTCTTCCCCCACCCTTATTCTCAAAATCGTCTGATGAAAACTAAGAGAAAGCCATTTAACAAAACAAAATACACAATTTTTTTTTTATTATTCATTTGCCTAGAGCCAAAATCAAACATGCATTAATTCAAAAACGTTCAGAAATTAAATTAAAAAAAAAATTAACTGAAAGTAAGGAGCGACATTAAAACTTAAAACGAATAGAAATTACACGGTGTATGAAAGGGGCTGTTCCCTCCTCAACGTCCCGCTCTTAACGCAATAACCCAGTAAAGTTATTTACTGTTTTATAAAGCACAAATGATAGAAAGAGTCAAACTTTAGCGTAAAGAGGGGGACATTGAGGAGGGAACAGCCCCTTTCATACACGGAGTAATTTCTGTTCGTTTTAAGTTTTAATGTCGCTCCTTACTTTCAGTTAAAAAACTAGTTTTTTTATTTAATCCAAGTAAAAAGGGGGGTAGTTATTTCTTTAGTTGATAGAGTGTTAAAATTAGCTTCAACAGAATACATGAGCAGTGAATAAAGTTTTAATAAGGATATTCTAGTAGAAAAAGGATATCCCGAAAATATGATTTCTCAAATAATTGAAAAAAGGAAAAAAAGTTCATGGAACCTGTAATATTAGAAGAAAATGGGTCAACTCAAAAAACAAATTACATAATTTTGCTATATATTCCAATATTATCACAGAAATTAAGGAGAATTAAAAAAAAACATAATATAAAAACAGCTTTTAAATCAGGACAAACTATAAGCTCATGGCTAAATAATGGAAAAGTTAAAGTTCCAAGAAATATACAAAAGGGGGCTTGCAAAATTCCTTGCTCTTGGGGTAAATCTTATGTGGGTAGAACACAGCAGAATTTACAAAATAGGCTACAACAGCACAAAAATGCGATAGATTGCTCGCTAAGACATAATAAAAAACCTGAAACATGTGAATCCGCTATAGCGGAACACATGTATAATTTTCCTCATCACAATATTTTATTTGATCAGACAAAAATGATTGATAAGTCTGTAGAGCCTTTACAAAGTTTCAGAGAAATTATAGAAATAAAAAAGATTACCTGTGGGGGTATTAGTATTAATAGAGATGAAGGGGATTTGAAGATAGATTAAATTTACAATAGTTTAATTAAAGACCAGTTGAAAAGTTCAACGAGTATTGATTTACATAATTGTCCTGAAACAAGTGAAAACCTTGCGAACGAAAGTCAAAGCAAGGTCAATGCTGTAAGAAGTCAATGGACTGCAGCTAAACAAGCAACTGAAAAAATCCATTCAATTTAGGATTCATAAATTTGTTCCATTAACCTGTAAGATTTTTTTTTAGATCTGGGGCTGGGTGACCTTCTTTATTTTTGTTCATGTAAATATTTTTTTATTTTTAATAGATTCCTATTTATACACCGATTGTTGCAGAAGAAAAGAACCCTTGATTTCATTATAAACATTTGCTTTGATTTTGTTCTAAAGTTATTACCATCAGTGCTGGGAGTTTTGTCTTATAAAGTGAGTTGTTTTTAATTATTTTATTATTTATATATTTTTTGTTCGTTGTGTTTTAGTCGTCATGGTTTTTTTGTGGTGTTTTAAAAAAGTCTTAAATTGTCGGTTAAAAAAAAAATTCCGTTGAGAAAGGCTCCCGGACGAGGGGCCGAAATATTCGGAGTATTTTTATTTTTTTTGGTTAAAGTGTAATTTTTATTTTTTATTTTTGTTCACTGCTTTGTCGAAATTACAACCCGTTATTTAGCTGCTTAATTTTTTGTAAATGGAAAAGCAGTGTGGTCTAAGAATATAATTTAGCATATAAGCAGCAACATAACCAATGATCTTCAGCAAGACCTTGTCACATCTTCGAACATTCGCAGGGAAACCATTCCGTGGTTCCAGATTCTCCGCGGATTATTGCAAATGAAATTTTCTTATCATCTCCCAGTTTGTGCTTCTTGAAGGGTACCGGATATTAAGCAAAGAAATCGTAACATGCAGTACCTTTTGGATGACAAAAAAAATAAGCTAGCATATCAATTACTTCGCAACCTAATGATAATTCTGATGCTTTAAATCTGTTAAAAGGATTATTACAAATCTCACTGTGAAAATGCTCGCTTGACCGTCAAATTAACATCAATGACAAAATTTGTCTAAAATGAATTCTTGAACAAAAGATGCATTTTTCATCCTATATCCAGGATTTTCACTCAGTCACCTTGTCACAGTTCAATTGGAGATTGACCAAGCTTTTAACCTCTCCAAGAGTTTTGCTTTTTGAGGACTGTATGAAAATCATACTTCTGTTGTGAAACCCATGCATTTTACAATATGCTTTGGTTTGAACTTAATTTGTTAGCCGTTGAAGGTAACCAAGAATATTTTCCAGGTATGAAGAAAGTTAAACTGCGAGCCATTTTAAAATCTTTCTTTTTTCTGTGAAAGGGTAATACTGCACAAAAGTGAAATAAGAGTTTGACACAATATTGATCAAGCATGACTTAATCAAGTCTGATTTTTGCCAGCAAAATTTGTTTTCGTTGATCCTCGATCCTTTTATTCACCCAAATTGAGCCCCTTAACGGATAATTTCTTACTCCTTAAAGGATTAAAAATCATAATCAAAGAATAAGATTCTAGGATGCTAAAAATGTTTGAACGCCTTCAATGGACTAAATGGAGCTTAATTAAGTACTCTATTGCCAGAACTGCTATGAACAATGCAAAAATCGCCTGCATTGCATAAATGCAAAAAAAAAAACGACAAGACTTCTCTAAAATATATTCTTGAGCAAAATATGTATTTTCATCCTATAGCCAGGGTTGTCATTCAGTCATCTTGTCAAAGTTCAGTTGGAGATTTGACTTGTCATTTTAATTTTTTCCCTTTGATGTTCATCCTTTTGTCGTGTTTGCTGGGCTTCATTCCTATTTTTGTTACACCGAGGGCAACTCAGCGATGGTTTTGGTCGGGAATTTGATTATTTTCGTCACAAGATAAAATTTTTACTCGTTTTTTTATTGCCTTTCTTACTACTGAAGGCGTAAAACCTGAGCCAGTCCAACTATTACTAACGTAAAGCCTTGGCTGATTGGTATAATTGCTTGTGAAACGTAGCTCAAAGTGTCTGGGGAGTGATTTGTTCAGCAAACTAACGAGAAAAATCTTAGGAATGAATCAAGAGTAAGATGACCACTACCACTACCAGTTACCAGCATAATAGCCAACTTAGATTAGATATAGAGACAATATTTCTTTTCACAGAATCTGCCTATCGTTTTTACATGTTGCCAATCTGTGAAATACAAAAACACATTTTCTAAAGGGGAACCTTTGGTATATCTGTCGAAAAGATAAGGTTTTAAGAAAAGTCAAGTTTGCCCGACTCTGGCTAACTGAATAAAAATAGACAGATAGTCTTATGGGGGAGATAAATATTCTTTTGGTATTCTTTCGGAGCCGATCACATCTATATAAATAGGTTCTGAGATCACGCTCGCTATGCATGATCTACGGAAAAACGAAGAACGAAAAAAAATGAAGAGATAAAAAGACAAAATAACAGTGAGGAAATTGTTCAGTCCTCGAATAACAGAAGCAAATCACAAATTTTGGCAAAAACTTCTGCTAGTCATCCTCAGTGTTCAAAAACTAAATCATGTGCCACCAGAAAATCAAACTAACCCTTCTAAGCAACCATTAAAGGTTATCTTCGGTGTTTTTTGTTTGTTTTTCTTCCGCTTTTCTGTTCTTTGTTGCTTTTTTTCATGGATATTTGCATGGAAAAAATTCTGCAAATCATTATTATTAAACTAAAGATGTAAATATTCTGTCGTTTTTTCGATATCGAAGAAAAAATTTCCCTTTATTTTGAAATAACCGCAATTTTGAAATAGTTTATTTCTTTATATTAAAAAAAACAACAAGTTTTTTCAGCTGAAACTATAGAGCAGCATTAAAACTTAAAATAAAAAAAAATAGTTCTGTAAGTTGAGGAGGGGCTCACTTTCCTCTGTCCCCTGCTTTATATTCTAAAATTGGTTAGTATTAAAAAAAAAATTTTATTCGAATTAAAAGGCTCTTATGTTTCGAAAGTCGTTCTTAAAGAATTAAGAAAATAAATAAAACTTTAATGTAAAGAGTTATATATTTAGCGGGGGGCAGTCCTCTCATACAACGAATAATTTTTGTTCATTTTAAGTTTCGAAGATGCTCCTTATTTTCAGTTGAATAGACTTGTTGTTTTCTAATTTTATTTTTCGAATATTTTGGGGAAATCTGCCTCCTCTTCCATTCCGATTGTTTCTCAAATCATGCCAGTTATCCCCCTCCGAGGAGAACTATTCCCTAAAGACCTCACTCCCTCTCATTGGAAACTTTTCCCCGTGAAAAAGTCCCCCATGAAGAATCGCAAAAAATCCCTTCCCACGCAGAAAAATTTCTTGGGCAATCCCAACTGGTCTGAAAATTGTCCTTGTATCATTCCCACGAAACATCTCCACATGGAAAATGAGTCGCAAAAAAAAGTAAGACAAATAAAATCAATTTCAAAGAGGAATTCTGGAAAACTCCACCATGTAGAATTTTACCTGGAAATTTCATCCCCAGAAACTTCCCTCCCGACAAAAGATTCTCCCCGCGGAAGATGTTCATAAAGAAATCCCCCCTCCTCTAGAAAATGTCTGTATACACCCCAATAATATAAAACTATATGTAAACAATGGCCAAAATCATAACATATAGCTCTCTTTCCAGAGACTCTAGGGGGTCATCTGATCCTCAGAGGCATTTTTATTTGACTTTTCAACTATGTTGAGGAAAATGGCTATATCAGAATTTTGATCAGATGACTTTGGGGAAAAATGGGGAGTGAAAAGAGGGATAGCTGCTCTCTAATCTTGTTGGTCACTTAAAAGGGACAATATAACTGTTAATTTTTGTTTGCGTGAGCTCTCTCCCAATCTTCTAGTATCATTGTTTCGATATAATCACCCTTGGAAAAAAAAGACACGCATCAGTGATGGTTTCTTTTCTTCCAAAAAATACGAAGGTCCACATTTTTGCAGACGGAACTTGAAATCTCTACCATGGAGTTCTTTGATACGCTAAATTTGATGATGTGATTTTCTTTAAAGTATTTTGACCCTTTTAGGGGTAAACCCCCTTTTTTCCAAAATCACAGAGATTTTTCAGGCTAGTAGCTTTTGATGAGTAACATTAAACTTAATGAATTTTAAGTGAGTTCATTACATTACATTCACTACATAATGAATTTCTACATGTATCTATCGTTATTAAAACTCTGTTTTTACAGTTTTGGCTACTATTGAACCGACTCACTCCTTACTTACAGTTTGTTACTATGGACTGTTTTATGGCTTCATTCACTAATTACATTATTTAATGAATAATGATTTTGTATAAAAACTTACATTTATATTGGTACCATCACTACTTATTTTGTACTCTTAAGGTAATTAATACACATTGGAACTAACTTGTTTTCACAGAATGAAAGATAAGAATAGGACCTTTATCATGATACCTTATCGTATTGAATAAACTAGCGCTATTATAGAATTAATGTCTGCAAATATCAACCTGAATATATATCAAACAGTTCTTTGTAACAAACTGTAAGTAAGGATCGATGCTGTTCAATAGTAAGTAAAGCTTCGAAAGAACTGAGTTTTGGTCCTTATTCAAAATATATAAATTTCACCACGTTCAATACCACACATCAAAAGTTACAAGTCTGAGTACGTAATTGTTGAAAAAAAGGTGGGACCCTTTAAAACCGAGTGACCTTAGTGAAAATTGCACCCTTAGATTCAGCATATCTGAGAACCCTACAGTAGAGGTGTTAAGCTCCTATATAAAACTAAATAAAAAGAAACAAGTTTTTTAACTAAAAGTGAGGAGTTACATTAAAACTTTTCGTATTTCGTTTAACGTAAAATAATTCGTGTTGAACAAACCTAGCGCTATTATTAAAGTAATATCTGCAAATATCAATCTAAATGTATATCAAACGGTTCGTGGTAACGAACTGTAAGTAAGTGTCAACGTAAGTAAAAAAACAGTTCAATGTAAGTAAGCAAACAGTTCGCAGTAACATAACTGTAAGTAAGGAGCGATGCGTTTCAGTAGCAAGCGAAACCTTCAAAAGAATTGAATTTTTGTCCTTACTCAAAATATATAAATTTCACCAAGTTTAATACCACCCATCAAATGTTACGAGCCTGAGAAAACTTGCTTAATTGTTGAAAAAAGGGGGTACACTTAAAAATTAAGTGACATGAATGAAAATAGCACCCTTAGATTCAGCATATCTGAGAAGCCTACTGTAGAGGTGTTCAGCTCTTATAGAAAAATGTGGAATTTAGTTGTTTTTTTTTTCCAGAAGCCAGATCACAGATGCTTGTTTATTTGTTTGTTTGCTTGTTTGTTCTTCCCATGGGTAATTGTATCGAGCAGTAATCCTAGAAGATCGAAAGAGGATTCCGAAAGAGGAGTGCCTTTTAAGTGACCAGCAATATTTGAAGGCAGCTATCCCCCTCCCACGTCCCATTTTCTCCAATCTCATCTTATCAAAATTGAGACTGCCATTTTGTTCAGCATAGCCAAGAGGTTTAACAAATATGTCTTTTAGGATGACTTGACCCCCCACAGCCTCCAGGGGAAGGGCTCCAAGTTATGAACTTTGCCCATTTTTACATATAGTATTGGCTATTGGGGTGTATACATATATTTTACAGGGAGATTTTCTGGAGGAGGCGTTATGTAGGAGGATCTTTCCGTGGAGGAGTTTTGCGTGGGGGAAGGGAATTTTCCATTGAGGGGGAGCTGGATTGGCCTGCGTTAATATAAAAAAACGATAAGAAAGTGAATAAAAAAGTAAAAAGTTTTCAACTGAAATTAAAGAGCAGCATTTAAACTTAAAAGAAACAGCTCTTCACTTCGATCTTTATGCTAAAACTTTTTTTCAAACTTTTAATTAAGATTATTATTTTAATTAAACGGCCCTTGTGTTTCATTAGTCATTCCTAAATAGTTGGAATAAAGAGTCAAACTCTAACGAAAACCCCCTTATATATGTAATAATTTCTGTTTACACCAATTACTTATTCAAATAATTCAATTAATGTTTGCAAATATGAATCTGAATGTATAGCAAACAGTTCGTAGTAACAAACCCTAAGTAAGGATTGATGCGTTTCAATAGTAATCGAAACCTTCAAAAGAATTGAATTTTGGTCATTCCTTCAACCCCCCTATGTTTTCTGTTTGTTTACTGTTTTATGTACCAAACAGTTTTTAATTACATAGATATAATGTGTAATGTATAATATAAATATGATATATGCATATGAAAATATATTTTATATAATATTTTACATATACATTTTATACATATATATGCATAGTATATATATATATATATATATATATATATATATATATATATATATATATATATATATATATATATATATATATATATATATATATATATATATATATATATATATATATATTATTATGTATAAGTAAAAACACACACACAAGGGGGAGGGGCTTATTCCAGAGGCAACCTACGTATTTTGTGTTGTACTATTTCTCATTCTTACATATGCACTAAATAAATGGTTACTAATGAGAGTTATACCTTATACCGGGGATCTACATTCAACTATCATTTATATGGGCATTCGAGGCTGCTTCACCGGAGGAGAAAATTAATTCGATTTTACGGTAAGATATCACGGTATATGATAAATATCAGTAGAGAAAACAAAGGAGACATCTTTTTATATCACCAAACTGTGACTTTCTAAGATCTTGGATGACGCCAAAAGAATAAGAGCGAAGGAACAATTGATGTAAATTCTTTGTCTTTGATTTTGTATAAATAACATCCTATAATCGCAAAAATTTGATAAGTAATTTTCTTAGAAAAAAAGGGGGGGGTACCAAAATTTGGTATTTTCCGTGGGGGAAATCATCGGCTACCATTACTATTCTAATCCGTTTTAAAATTATTCCTCACAAAGTTAGATTGAAATCCGATATCTACCTTTGCTTGTCAAATCAAATAAACCTCCGATTAGGTCTATTCATGTCACTAAAGATGATGATTCAATAACAACGTCTACTAAAGAGGCAGGCAAAGTACTTTTCTAGAGGTGGTTTGGAAAAGATGATGTAAGTAGTGATACCCAATATCACACAAAATTAAGAAGCGTAGTTACAGACGTCTTGACAATGGAAGACAATGATGAAATTAACATCACAGAAGAAGAATTAAAAGAAGTGATTAATACCATGCGTCCTTTACAAGCCCCCGGTCCAGATTGTATTGTTAGCCTAATTTAAACAAATAATATAAATGTTATAACACCATCCCTATTAAAAATATTAAACACATGCATAACACTCCCGTATTTCCCGTCAGCCTGGAAAAAGGCAATTGTGATATTAATTCTAAGGAGCGGTAAAATAATAATCGTAGTCCCCAGTTTTACCGCCCAATTAGCTTGTTTTCAAATGTAGGGAAAGTCTTTGAACGTTGAATCATGTATCAACTTCATGACTTGGACTTCAAGAACTGGATCTCGAGGAACCAGTTTGGGTTTCTGAAAGGCCGTAAGACTTTGGGTGTTATATATAATCCTATAAATATTGAAAAAAAGCAACATAAACTTCTCAAGCTGTGCCTGTTTTTTGACATTCGAGGTGCATCTGACAACGCTTGGCACCCTGGCATTGTCAATGAATTAAAAGATTCCGGATTCCCAATTTGGATGGTTATTGAGTTGTATCGTATAATAATGAGTTTTTTTCAAAAATTGAGAAATCCTATCCACAAGGTGGAATATTATCGCCATTTTTATGGAATAGTAATGTTATTGACCTATTAGATTTAAATTTGCCCAAAAATTTTCACATTCAAGCTTATGCTTGCAACACTAAAAGTGATTTAGATTTTACTACATCTGAGGTTTTTCGAATCTTTGATCGTTGGGTGAGTAATAACAAATTAGTTTTCAATTCAAAGAAAACAGAAGCAGTTATTTACCCTAGTATAAGAATATTTCCTAAGCCTGACCTTGTTTCTGATGGTAATGTAATTGAAATAAAAGAAAAAGCTAAATATTTGGGAGTTACCTTAGACAGGAAGTTATTCTGGACGGAACATATACAAAATTGATGTGTGCAGCTAAATGTACTTGAGGGCTAAAACATCGTGCTCTTAAAAATTTGTATCTGTCTGTTACAGAGAGCCTCATTCTATATGCAGTCCCTGCATATAGAGACCAGCCCCCATCCCCCCTAATTTGCCAATATATAATCCAAATTAGAAGTCCAATGCATATTGTCACCCGTCACTTGTCTATGTGGCTATGAAACTGGTTTTTACAGATCTATAGATCATAATTCTTGAGTTTGTTCTGAATAATTAACAAGTATCAATGGCATTACTCACGTAGAGTAAATTTTCACCCAAAATTTAATAGCTTTGTTATTTTTCAGTTGCCAAATCTTAAAAGATTTAAAAACTAATTAATGCGAGATCAGATGATATTTTATTGTGATGAGAACCAAGATGAATTCAGTTGAACTATAATTCACTGAAATTCCACGTTCTAGAAAATTAGGTTATAGTTTTTGATAGTTTATCAGTGAAGTGACGTTTAATCTCTGTCAGAATGAGCAGGGGGACCAAACAGGCTGGCGACCAGCACTGTTCCTAGGGTTGGCGGTGCCTTGGATAAAATTAATTTCATTGCCCCCTCCCGTATCGACTGAGAGCAAGGAAAAACAAACAAAGTTAAAAACGTAATCAAAGTGGGCAGCTCCCCAGCCAAAGTACTCGGAGCAACTTGCCCTGGTTGCTACTCCTGAGTGACTTTGTTGTCCCTCCGAACGGCTCTGCTGGCAGCCCCTTCACAAAAAGGATAATATTTGTTCATTTTCAATTCTGAAGTTACTTTTTTTGATATCATGTTTGCCCAGTTTGAGGATAATAAAATACAAGTAAAGAAAAGGAAATCAATTGGGAAGTCAATTTGGTGGTAAGGCTGTGAGGTGGTAAAGCGGCGAGGCTCACCATTTCAATTAGAAAATTTCCAGACAGGCACTTAAGCTTTTATTTGGATATTTTTTATAGTCAACCACGGAATTTTCCATGGAAATTCTGGAAATAAATTCCTAGAGGATGGCAAATGTTTTTTCTTAATACTGGTTTTCTTAATCCGTGTAATCTTTTATATTACAAGTTTTTTTTTGTGGGGATATCAGCCAACTAATTTTATGTTGCTTTCATTTAGGGTGTTTATTTGGTTTTTCACTAAAAGAATTTATCTTGGGGGAAGACTATGTTTCGGATTTTTTTTTTGTGGATTGAATACTTAAAATTGGTGTATCAATCTTGGAAAAGAACCCGGCGACACGTTGCAAACTCGATCTTAGATTATTTTATATGTAAGTTATTCTGTCACAGACATTGCCAGGTGTAAATAATTTGATGCTAGTTGTTGTTGATTGTGATTTGTGATGCAGTCAAGAATCAGGATAACATTTTCAGCTGGTCAGAGGTGTCAGCTAAGAAAAAGGTCTTTATATAATCGCTGTATGATAAATGAAATGCATTAATAATTTCTTTTTTGTATTCATTTGCAGCCATATAAATTTATTCTATTAGATGGACGATATTTTTACAAACCGTTAATTTTTGTTGAAAAACTAAATTTTTTAATGTATTTGCTTTAGCATAAATTATATACAAGGGACCCACGTCCCATGTTAAGCCCTAGTTAAAAATGATAGGTAATTGATAGATAACAATTCTATCTTTTCTTTGGTTTTGGTGGCCTTTTTTGTTTTGAATAGCCTTCTTCTAGCTAAGTTATCTATTAAGGGGTGCACACCAATTAAAGTATACTATTTCTACCCGTGAATAAAAATGAGAGGGAGGTGATAGTATTGAGAGCGCTTGTACAGGACATAGATTCTTGTTGATAGATGAGCATTGCCAAGTGTGGAAAACCATGTAGTGACAAAGATATGCCCAGGATTGTACAAAGCCTCCATTCAGCTATAGGTTGCACATAATTTTTGCTGTCCGGATTGCAATCAGCTTGGTTTAGACTTGACAAAACGTATTAGTTCCTGACTGGAACTAGTCTGAAAGCAAAAACATTGCTTTTTCTGGGGACACAACTATTCTAACAACTTAAAATAATATGAAAGTTGCGACTTGGAACCTTTCAAATCTTAACATGACTATCGTGTTAAACTTTAAACTGGACTAATTCAAACGTTTTGGACTAGACTTGTTTGGAGTTTCAAAACCCTATTTCCTAGGAGTAGAAAAATTGAATTAAGTAATTTGAATTTATTTACTCAGGCAGGAAGGATGGGGTATAGGCAGAGAGAAGGGTTAATGATGAATTAGAAATCTTCTAAGTCTTGCTTTGGTTAGGAAGGTATTAATAGTAGAATTCTAGTTTTTCATTTTACCACTAAAATTTGCAATGTATCAGTCATAGTAGTGTATACCCCGGAAAATTTGGTCTGGGAAAATAAAAACGGCAACAGATAAGGACTGCTACAATTTTGAAGGTATAAATATCTATTACTACTACTACCATTGCTACAACTACTACTAAAACTACTTTTATTACTACTAACAACTCACTACGGCACCAAGCCACCTGAGGTCAATACAGATAATCACGCTCATCTTCCATCCAAATCTACTCAAAGCCTAACTCTGTACATCCTCCCAAGAAGTTCCCATTTCCTTTAAATCTTCCTTATACGATGTCTTCCCACCTCATTCGGGGATGACCTGCTTTTCACTCGGAATGAAGTTGTGAGAAAAAATTTAAATGAAATTGAAAGTGCTTGGGAGAGTGTAAAAAGGGAAGCTTAAAATAGGTTGTGATGGAGAAGGAGTTAGTGAAGCTGTTTCGGTCTCAGGTAGCTTGGCACTGCAGTGAATTGCTAGTAGTTGTAGCAGTAGTATCAAAAACTCTACGATTAATGACTAAAACTTTTACACCCTAGTACCTACCCCCACCAGATCCACCATTTCCCATGCATTACCAAACTCTACCAAGCCGATTTACGTTCTACCATAGCAAGTCGAGCCTTGCCATGCTCTACCATTTATTACCATGGTCTACAAAATTATGGGGCTGAATCAAATGTCGCAATGTCTGAGAACAAATGGCTTTTCATAGGCAGCGCAATGGCGATGCCCAAGTTAAAAGTGATGTGGGCACTATGTATAATTCATTCATTTATTTATCCATTTTTGTTGTTGCTTTTTTCTGACCAAGGCACTTCGTACAAACGGAGTTGTTGTAAAAACTTTGAAAGAAGCTCATTCGGTTGGAAATTGAAAATTCTTGGCCCTTTTAAAGAGTCAAAAATAATTAGAGGGTGACAGCCCCCCCCCAAAACCAATTTTTTAGATAGTAATTACGTTCAGCATGGTTGAAAGGTCCAGTAATTATGGTTTTGGGGACGACAAGTCCCCGCGGCCGTCAGGACAAGGGCTTTAAGTTATACTATTTGCCCATTATTAACATATACATGACATATACAAATAGATGATAAGAATTTCTAATGTCCCTTTTAAGAGCACATGATCAAATATGACACATGTACACAATAACGTAAAACGTATGTTGTACATAATCAGAATTTCTAGTGCCCTTTTTAAGAGTCAAAAGTGATTGGAGGGCAGCCATCCCTCTCCCATCATGCCCTTCATTTTCCAAACCATATCTTGTACAAATAATTGCTCAAATAGGGATAAATCGTTTTACTACACATTGAAAAACAATGAGAAAAATTATGGATATTTCGATTACATACATATCGACCTGCACATGCAATCACCTGCAGATAAACACTAGTTCGTCTGCTAATCTGCTAAGAAAAGAAAGATTTCAGTTTGGTGTCTAGCCACAGCCCAACTGTGCTCATGCTTTGTCTCATTGTCTCATGCTTTGTCACGCTGAGCTCGTGCTCAGCGCAACGGCACTACCCGAGTAAAAACCGATGTGTGCACAATGTATTATTTATTAATTCATTTATTTATTTGTTGTTGTTTTTTGTGACCAAGGCACTTCGTATAGGAGTTGTTGTAAAAACTTTGAAAGAAGCTCCTTCGGTTAGGAATTGACACTTCTTGGCCCTTTTTTAAGAGTCAAAAGTGATTACAGGCCGACCAGCCCCCCCCCCAACCCCAAAAATTTTTGAGATAGCCATTGCGTTCGGCATGGTTGAAAGGTATTGTTGTAATAAAGGTTTTGGGGACGACTATTCCCCGCAGCCTTCAGGACATGGGCTTAAGTTATACTATTTGATCATTATTAACATATACATGAGATACACAAATACATAATCAGGATTTCCAATGTCGTTTTTAAGAGCACATAATCAAATATGACACATGTACATAATAACGTAAACATATGTTGAACATAATCAGATTTTCTAGTGCCCTTTTAAGAGTCAAAAGTGATCGGAGAGAAACTAGCCTCCACCCCATACCCTCTTTTCTCCAAATGCATCTGATAGAAATTTGAGATAGAAATTTTGTTCAAACTACAGTTACAGTTACAGTTTTACTTACGATATGAGAGTGTTCAGTGATTTATTATGGCAAGTGAAAATTTCAACAGTGGAAGTAGTCAGGGTTCTGGATTTTCAGAACCACCGGTGACAAAGATAAGAGTTTCAATTAATGGTAGCAACACACAAACCAGTGTTGACTCGCTAATTCAAAAATTTTTAGATGCTGACGACGATGATCTGTTCTTACAAGTCGATTTAGATCAACCGCGTCCTTCTAATCAATTTGGAGGGGCTCAATTTGAATTGAATGGTAGCGACACAAAAACCAGTGTCGACTCGCTAATCCAAAATTTCTGGATGCTGACGACAATGATCTCTTCTTACCAGTCGATTTAGATAAACTGGGTCCTTCCAATCAGTATGAAGGGGCTCAATTTGAATTGAAAGATCTTGCCTTCCGCAATTACTTAAGATCATATAGCTTTAAATGCAATTTTGCCTTTAAGACCCAAAGATCTGGCAAACTAGTCAATATTTTACGCCAAACTATCGGTGGAATAATACGGCAAATTCAAGAAAAAGAACGTACTAGTGTAAGAGCTCAACTGGCAGTTAATGCAATTTTTACCCAGGGAGATGAAGAGGATAGGACTTTACCTTTGGTTCCGTACAAGGAACGTTTTTATAGAGGTGGGGTTTTAAATACTGAAATTAATAAATGCATCACAAAAATCAACGAATCAACAGAGAAATATACAGAAAATAGAAGCAGATATTCACTTACTGGGATCCAGAGTCTTGACATTCATATTGCGAAATTTTACGGAGATTTTCCCCTTCCTGTCGGCTGGAAAGGACCTCCAGTCCCCAAAGTCCTTGCTAGCAAAAGAGCAATTTTACAGATATGGTTCGAACAAGGATTGCAATCTTTGAAATGGCCAGTCTTGGTTGCGGGACATCAAGTTATAAAAAAAACAATTCTAAACAGTCTAATTTACTAGAGTTAAATAGGAATGGGCTAGAAGGAAGTCATAGAGAACCCAGTATTTTTCCAACCGTTACATTTGACTGTTTTGAGGGAAAATGGCCAATCAGAATCAACGATATCTCAAAATGGGAGGAAGAAAACGCCTCTGCCTCAGTAGGGGTAGGTGTATTATATTATAATGAGCTAGAGAAAGCAATTTGTCCAATTCGTGCCCCATCTAATTTTAACGTAAAATATTATACCTATTTACTGTACGGAGAGTCGGAGGATTCCAACTACGCTCATTTTTGGCCTATCGTAAATCTAAGCCGTTTACCATCTTCAGGAATAATTGGCGTAACTCGATTCTATTGCCCATAATGCCTCTCACCAACAAGGACCAAGTATAAACTAAAAAACTATATCGAAGCCTATTCTCGTCACGGTTCACAAACAGTGTCTATGCCAAAGGGCGAAAAATCAACAACCGAATTGAAGGATTTCTATGATAAAATGCCCTTTCAATCTAGGATTTTCGCAGATGTCGAGTCAATCATCAAAAAAATTGACGAACCTATTCGAAAAGGAACAAATTCATAGCACCGGCCAGCAGCGTACGCAATTGACAGTTTAAAGAAGAAAAGTAATCAGTCAACATGTTCAAAATTGAAACACCAATTTGGATGATTATTGCTGGCCCATCGACGTCGGGGAAAAGTGTTTCATATCTAAATTAATTCAAGAAAACGAAAAAGTATTTGAGAAGCCTCAAAGAGAAATTTACTATTGTTATCGATCATGGCAGACAATATATTATGAAATAAAAGAAGAAATGTCATATGTCCATTTTCTTCAGAACTTCGAGATTCTTGAGAAGCTCAAGCCAAATTCCTTAATGATTTTTTATGACCTTGCAACGCACATAGAAAAGCACTCTGAAAAGTAGTTGGATTTATGGACAGTCGAATCCCATCATATGAACATTTCAGTGATATTAGTATTACACAATTTTTTTCAACAAACAAACAGTATTCGAACAATAAGTTTAAATACAAATATATCTGTATTATTTCAACAAACACGTGGTCAATCCTCTATTACAACTTTAGGGAAACAAATGTTCCCAGGGTATGCTCGCCATTTATTGGACAGTTATAAAATGGCAACCGATGAACCTTTTGGGATACTTATTTATGAATTTGAATAGCAAGGATTGATATCATACTAACAAGTAACATTTTCGAAAAAGAAACAACTTTATATCTACCACACGCATTGAAAGAGTGACACTAGTCTTGAAGATGGAACGAATGAAGCAACTTCATTCTTTTGTAGAGATTTTAGCTAAAGCTAAACCCAAGCTAAGACGTGCTTTATTACAGAATTTGAACAAGGATATTGTGAAAGCATTTTCAGACCTTTGTTTAAATATCACCAATTCAAACATTTCGATGGCATTATGTTAAAAGAAACGGTGCAGTCAACATCGTAAAATTACCCGTGATTTATCAGTTAAAAAGAAGAATCTTAAACAGAAGCACCGGAAATTAATGCAACAAGGAAGTGGCTTTTTTGGTGTATTATTACCAATTATTGGGTGTTTAATTGGATCTCTACTTACCAGAAATGGCAGTAGTTCAACCGTACAAGCTCATTCCACTGGAGACATCTATACAGCCAAGGCACCGCTTTAAATATGAGATAGCTGATATCTTGAATAATGATTCCATGTCTAACTCTGAAAAATTACTTTTATTTCAATCTGCAATGTCTCACCTTCAAAAGTATCCAAGTGATATGACAAAACCAATTAAAGTGGATGTTGTTTCAAAATCTAGTCTACCCTCAGAACAGCAACCCAGCGACCGCTAGCATCAAGACGGGACCCAACCGCGCTAAATCAGAATCTGGGTCCTTACGTTTCGCTGGTAAATCAAAATCACGGTCCTGGTGCGGCAGAACCTTTTTCACCGCAGACGAGCGTGCAACAGTATGGAGGTCCTTTTGAGAAGCTTTCTGTATCCTACCGACAGTCTGCAGAATTTTTATATCCTCACTTGCATGAAATGAATGGATTTGAAAATGAACGTCGATTTAACGATATAAAAATTAACGATAAGCTCTATAATGCAACAGATTTATTACCTGGACAGATTTATTTATACCTGGTTTCAAATAGGAAGTCACGACATGCTATTGATTCAAACATTTTAAACTTTTCGGCTGACAGCAATTTCCCGCTCAGTCTAATCAGAAATAAACGCATTTTAAAATACATGCAAAATTTGAGAAGAATCAGTTCAGAACAAGTCACTAAAAGTGGTGGATCTTTTGCGAGTGTCAACGATACAGTTCTCGAGTCACCAAGGCAGTCACCAATCAAATCAGGAAAACGATTCTAGACTGGTACTTCTAGAAGCCACTATCGACGACCACCAAAAAGCCCAACACAGATTTCGTTACTAAGGAAATGGCAAAAAATTTAAAGTAAGCTTATGAAAATATTGGGAAGTTTAGCATTGTTTCCTCTCCACGGCGTCTTGCATTGGCTGCAAATATATCTCAGTAAGAAGCTCAAAAGTTTTTGGAGACGCAAGAGTCCTACACTTTGCATAGGAGAGCTGTTAGACCAAACTATTTTAGAAAAACTATAGCACTCTACCCCTTTGAGATTGCTCAAGCAGATTTAATGAGTTTTTATGGATCTTATGCCAAGCATAATGCACCGTACAAGTTATTACTGGTCATTATTGATGTTTGTTCACGCAAAATTTTTGTGAAGCCATTGAAAAGTAAACTTGGAAGTGAAGTTTCAAAATAGTTGGAGCAAGTGTTTTCTGAACAGACATTTAAAAAGATTCACACAGATAGAGGAAAGGAATTTTTGAATCCGAGTGTGAAAAAGACTCTTGAAAAGTATCAAACTGAACTCGTGAACTCGTATCATACCCATAGTCATCTGAAAGCTATAATAGTTGAAAGAAGCATACGCACATTTCGTTCTCATTTAAGTGCATTTTGAACTCATTTTAAAACATTTTCTTTTGTACCAAGACTTGACTGTTTCTCAGTATAATAATTCACCACATCGTAGCATTGGAAATTTAGCACCGAATCAAGTAACTTGCAAAATACACCTTATATTTTGACTTTATGTATGGAAAAAATAAAAGCAAGCAGAAAAAGTTTAGGAATCAATTACAAGTTGGAAATTTTTTTTTAGAATTTCATGTGGTAAAGGAATCTTTCAGAAAGGACAGTTTTTTTTAGCCAAGAAATTTTTCCAATTGCTAGCGTTCAATCCACGGATCCAGTAACTCTTATACTAGTGGATTCGCCAGATGAGTCTGTTCTTGGGTGTTTTATCAGAGTGGACTACAAAAAATTCAAGAGCCCGATGAATACGTTATAGATAAAGTACTTTAACGGCGAACATATCGTGGAGTTAAACAGTTGCTTGTCAGTTGGCTAGGATACCCCACCTCTTTCAACACTTGGATAAACGCAGATCAAGCTAGAAATTTCGATTGAATCCTTCTATATTTCATTTAGTTTGGACATTCCAGACCCTATTTATGATCCAAGAAACAAGATTGCAGATTTCCTGACAATGCTTAACCCCCCAATTTTGCTTCAATGATCAAGATAGAAAGTAGCCCTAGTATCCCTCCATTTAACCAACTCTTTCGATTCTTTGAGACAAGACGAAGACTATTTTTTCAAATTATTTCTATTTGTTGGTGATAGCAAAGACCCAAGCAAACGTCTAGGCACTAAAATAACGCTTCCAAAGAATAAGCGGTACAATAAAATTCTGGAAATTATCAAAAACATGAATAATTTGATTTATACTGACAAAGACTAGGTCAATTTTCACTATAACAAACTATACAATCGAGTCTAGTGTTCATACGTCCCTTCGTATAGTGTAGATACGACAGTGTCTATTCCACCGCCGGAACTGCTGACTTTCTAACACTGAAATACTATTTGCCAACAAACGCAGTTTTAACACGTCCCTTCTTATAGCTTAGAAACGACAGTGTCCATCCCATTGCTGGAACTACTATCTTCCTGTTTTTAACATGGAAATACTATTTTCCAACAAATACAGTGTTCTTACGTCCCTTTGTATAGTGTAGATAAAATTGTGTCTATCCCAGTGCTGAACAACTGTCTTCCCCTTTTTAACGTGGAGATACTATTTTCCAACAAACAGTGTTAATACTACCCTTCGTAGAGTATAGATACGAAAGCATCTGTCCCAGTGCTGGAGCAACTATCTTCTGGTTTTTAATGTGGAAAAATACTATTTCCCAACAAATACAGTGTTAATACGTCCCATCGTATAGTGTTAATAAACACATCCCAACATTAGTGGTTCTGTACTGATGTAATTATGGCTAACATTATAACATCGCATTTACTGTTATAACCATATATGGTTACAACCTAAGATTATGACGTCATTCATCAATTTTGTACATGAAAATACAGTTTTTGGGTTAAAATTGATTCTTTTTTAATAATTATTTTTTTAAATAGAGAAACTTTTTACATAAATCAATTTCTTTTCAAATAAGCCATTAAACAACTCTCTAGGATATTCCAGTGCCCCACGAGCTACGGAGGAAAATACAGGGGAAAATACCCTTGCTGCAAAATATCATAGTTCAATCAACCTTTCCAGTTTTCAAGCCCATAGATTTTCTTTGTTATTGAAGTCAAGGGGCTGTAAATCTAATACATAAGGTTTACGAACATAGCGATTCTAAGAGTACATTTGTGTTTTGATATCACTATTTTCAGTATTTTTGGACTAATGTATTTCTTAGTATTGGATATGATCCTCTCTAACTAAGTTGCAAGCTACCGCTACAAATCAGACCAGCATCAGCCATGACACTGTTGAAACTACAAAGCAGAGATATAAATTTGAAAAATATATTTTTCATATCAGATAAAATAGAGCATTGAGAAAGAGTCCAACTTTGGCTTAAAGAGCAGGCATTGAAGAGGGAACAGCCCCTTGTATATACAGAATAATTTCTGTTCGTTTTAAGTTTTAATGTCACCTCTACTTTGAGTAGAAAAAAACTTCCTATTCAAAATTTTATTTATGATCTCTTTAAAATTATCTGACCCAATCTCCACGGAAAAACTCCCTCACCTGGGAAATATCCTTTAGGCAATTCACTCCCGGTGAATATTTACCCCAAACAATTACTTTTAACCACTCCGCACGTAAAATCGAGACACTGTCGTTTCTAAGCTATAAGAAGGGACGTGTTAAAACTGCGTTTGTTGGCAAATAGTATTTCAGTGTTAGAAAGTCAGCAGTTCCGGCGGTGGAATAGACACTGTCGTATCTACACTATACGAAGGGACGTATGAACACTGTATTTGAGGGAAAATAGTATTTACATGTTAAAAACAGAAAGATAGTAGTTCCAGCACTGCGATATAAACTGTCATATCTACACTATACGAAGGGACGTATTAACACTGTATTTGTTAGAAAATAGTATTTCCACGTTAAAAACAGGAGGACAGCAGTTCCAGCACTAGGATAGACACTGTCGTATCTATACTATACGAAAGGACTAATAAACACTGTATTTGTTGGAAAATAGTATTTCCACGTTATAGACACTGTCGTATCTATACTATACGAAGGGACGTATTAACACTGTGTTTGTTGGAAAACAGTATTTCCCTGTTAAAAAAGGGAAGATAGTAGTTCCAGCACTGGGATAGACACTGTCGTAACTACACTATATGAGGGGGACGTATTAACACTGTGTTTGTTGGAAAACCAAAAAATATATATATAATAAAATATATATCTATATTCACAGGTGGGACACAGGGACACAACTACAATGGCGCGTAACTAATACGGCGCGTAACGACTTACGCGCGCGGGGGGGGGGGGCGGGATCGTGAAGCGCCCCCACCAACTAGGTGTTGGGGTGGCGCGTTAGTTAAAAACATATATATACTAGCTGTTGGGGTGGCGCGAAGCTTCGTTCTCCCCAAAAGCCCCCGCGCGCGCATAAGTCGTTACGTGCCATATTAGTTACGCGCCATTGTAGTTGTGTCCCTGTGTCCCACCTGTGAATATAGAAAGATTAACATATATGTTTTAACTACGTAAAACTTGCGAATATACAAAATTCTTCGATGTCCCATTGCTTGTGCATATAAATAGATTGTCAGGTTTACCGACTCTTGAACATGCAACATAAAATTGTCCTTGGGAAAAACAATCCGGATTCAGATCTATACCTGATTATTCTAATGATTACCCTTGAGCTTTGTTGATGGTGATTGCTAATCGAACATTCCCTGTGTCCCTGTCGTCATTTATATATCCCACTGTGCCCCCGGCACCCCCCTTGTAGTTGTGTCCCTGTGTTCCTGTCGTCATTTATATTGCCAATATCCCGGTCGTTATTTGTGTCCCAGTGTCCCAGTCTGTAATTTCACTTTGAGCATCCCGGTCGTCATTTATAGTCCCTGTGTCCCGGTGTCCCGTTCGTCATTTATATCTCCCGCTCATTATTTGTGTCCCAGTGTCCCAGTCTGTAATTTCTTTTTGAGTGTCCCGGCTTTCTCTTCAGCTACTTCGGGCTGGAATACATTCGTTTTTGAATTGATATATGATGAAATAATTCAGACGTCATATGCGGACATACAGACAGGTAGACATAACAGACATACAACTTATTTTTATAAACATAGATTATATATATATATATATATATATATATATATATATATATATATATATATATATATATATATATATATATATATATATATATATATATATATATATATATATATATATATATATATATATATATATATATATATATATATATATATATATATATATATATATATATATATATATATATATATATATATATATATATATATATATATATATATATATATATATATATATCTATATATATAAAAATAAGTTGTCTGTCTGTGGATGGATCAGGTGACGTCACCTGAAAAAACTGGATCAGGTGACGTCAAAACTGAAAAAACTAAAAAAAGGCAAAAACTACAAAAAAAACTAAAAACTAATAAAAAAAATAAAAAAGCTAAAAAACTAAAAAAATTAAAAAAAGGCAAAAACTACAAAAAAAAACTAAAAACTAATAAAAAAGCTAAAAAACTAAAAAAACTAAAAAAAGGCAAAAACTACAAAAAACTAAAAACTAATAAAAAAAATAAAAAAGCTAAAAAACTAAAAAAAGGTAAAAAACTAAAAAAACTAAAAACTAAAAAAACTAAAAAAAAAGGAAAAAAAACTGAAAAATAAGCTAAAATAAAGGTAAAAAACCAATAAAAAACTAAAAAAAAACTGAAAAAAACTAAAAAAAGGCAAAAACTACAAAAAAAAACTAAAAACTAATAAAAAAAGTAAAAAAGCTAAAAAACTAAAAAAACTAAAAAAAACTAAAAAAAGGTAAAAAACTAAAAAAAAATAAAAATAAAAAAAAACTAAAAAAAAGGAAAAAACTGAAAAAAATTTTCATCTAAAAAACTAAAAAAAACTAAAAAAGGTAAAAACTAAAAGAACTAAAAAAGAAAAAAATAAATGACGAAACTCAAAGAGAAAGCGACCAGGACAAAAGGAATGTTCGATTAGCAATCAACAAAGCACCGGGACACAGGGAGTATAAATGACGACCAGGACATAAGTAAAAAAAAAAACTATCTATATATATAAAAATAAGTTGTCTGTGGATCTGTGGATCGTGGATCAGGTGGCGTCACCTGAAAAAACTGGATCAGGTGACGTCAAAACTGAAAAAACTAAAAAAAGGCAAAAACTACAAAAAAAACTAAAAACTAATAAAAAAAATAAAAAAGCTAAAAAACTAAAAAAACTAAAAAAAGGCGAAAACTACAAAAAAAACTAAAAACTAATAAAAAAGCTAAAAAACTAAAAAAACTAAAAAAAAGGCAAAAACTACAAAAAAAACTGAAAACTAATAAAAAAAATAAAAAAGCTAAAAAACTAAAAAAACTAAAAAAAGGTAAAAAACTAAAAAAACTAAAAAAAACTAAAAAAAAGGAAAAAACTGAAAAATAAGCTAAAATAAAGGTAAAAACCAATAAAAAACTAAAAAAAAAACTGAAAAAACTAAAAAAAGGCAAAAACTACAAAAAAACTAAAAACTATTTTAGTTTTTTTTGTAGTTTTTGCCTTTTTTTAGTTTTTTCAGTTTTGACGTCACCTGATCCAGTTTTTTCAGGTGACGTCACCTGATCCATCCATCCACAGACAGACAGACAACTTATTTTTATATATATAGATATATATATATATATATATATATATATATATATATATATATCTATATATATAAAAATAAGTTGTTTGTGGGTTATGTCTGTCTGTCTGTCTGTCGAGAGAGTTTGTCCGCATATGACGTCTGGATTATTTCACACTAATACAAAAGAAGAAAAAAAAACTAAAAAAGGTAAAAACTACAAAAAAAACTAAAAAGAAAAAAAACTAAAAAAGCTAAAAAACTAAAAAAAAACTAAAAAAAGGTAAAAAACTACAAAAAAACTAAAAACTAATAAAAAAACTAAAAAAGCTAAAAGACTAAAAAAAACTAAAAAAAAAAACTAAAAAAAGGTAGAAAACTAAAAAAAATTAAAAACTAAAAAAGAAAAAAACTAAAAAAAGGAAAAAACTGAAAAATAAAAGAGAAAAAGAAAACTAAAAAAATACAAATAAAATAAAAAAAACTAAAAAAGATAAAAACTACAAAAAAAAACTAAAAAGAAAAAACTAAAAAAACTAAAAAAGCTAAAAAAAAGGTAAAAACCAATAAAAAAACTAAAAAGAAAAAAAGGAAAAAAAAACTATAATTTTTTTCCTCATATAATATGACGTCTGAATTATTTCATCATATACCAGTTCAAAAACGAATGTATTCAAGCCAATGTAGCTGAGTTGATAAGGCGTTATGTTCCAGGTTCTAGGCTCAAGAGGTTCCATGTTCGAACCTTGGCTTTAGCATTAATATAAAAGAAGCATAAATCTAAAGAAGGTAAAAACTATCTATATATATAAAAATAAGTTGTCTGTGTGTGTGTGGGTCTGTCTGTCGGGTGACGTCATGTTTGTGTGTCGACTGACGTCATGTTTTCAACTGACGAAATTACAGACCGGGACATCGGGACACAAATGACGACCGGGACACCGGCACATAGGGAATATAAATGACGACACTCAAAGAGAAAGCGACCGGGACAAAAGGAATGTTCGATCAGCAATCAACAAAGCACCGGGACACAAATGACGACCGGGACACAGGGAGTATAAATGACGACCAGGACATAAGTAAAAAAAACTAAAAAACTAAAAAAAGGTAAAAACTACAAAAAAACTAAAAAGAAAAAAAAATAAAAACTAATAAAAAAACAAAAAAAGCTAAAAAACTAAAAAAACTAAAAAAGAAAAAAAAATAAAAAAGGAAAAAAATGAAAAATAAAGGAGAAAAACAAAACTAAAAAACGAATGTATATATAGACCGCGACACCGGGATACAAATGACGACCGGGACACAGGGAATATAAATGACGACCGGGACACAGGGTCGCCGGGGGGCACAGGGGGATATAAACGAGGACCGGGACACCGGGACACAAGGAATATAAATGACGCCCTGGACACTCAAAGAGAAATCACAGACTGGGACACCGGGACACAAATGACGACCGGGACACAGGGAATATAAATGACGACCGGGACACAGGGACAAAACTACAAAGGAGACGCCGGGGGCACAGGGGGATATATAAATGACGATAGCGACACAGGGAATGGTCGATTAGCGGCCCCCACCAACTAGGTGTTGGGGTGGCGCGAAGCGCCACCCCATCAGCTAGTATATATATATATATATATATGTATATATATATATATATATATATATATATATATATATATATATATATATATATATATATATATATATATATATATATATATATATATATATTCACAGGTGGGACAAAGGGACACAACTACAATGGCGCGTAACTAATATGGTGCGTAACAACTTACGCGCGCAGGGAGGCTTGGGGGGGGGAGAAGGGTCCCCACCAACTAGGTGTTGGGCCAACCCCAACAGCTAGTATATATATATATATATATATATATATATATATATATATATATATATATATATACTAGCTGTTGGGGTGGCGCTTCGCGCCACCCCAAAACCTAGTTGGTGGGGCGCTTCGCACCCCCTCAAGCCCCCCCGCGCGCGTAAGTCGTTACGCGCCATATTAGTTACGTGCCATTGTAGTTGTGTCCCTGTGTCCCACCTGTGAATATAGATAGATTTATATATGTGTTTCAAACTACCTAAAAATTGCGAATATACAACATTCTTGGCTTTCCCATTGTCTGTGCATATACAAAGCCGTATGTACTAATAATGACGTCATATGCAAACGCTCTTTTTACAAACAAACAAACATGCATACACACAACTCGTTTTTATATAGATAGATAGATAGATAAATGCAATACAAATTAACTGCGTAAAATTTGCGAATATACAACATTCTTCGCTGTCCAATTGTCGCTGCATATAAATAGATTGTCAGGTTTACCGACCCTCGAACATGCAACGTACAATTGTCCATGGGAAAAAAAAATCAGTATTAAGATCTATACCACATTTTTCTAATGATTGACCTTGAGCTTTGTTAATGGTGATTGCAAATGCTAATCGAATTGGGAATTGTAATCTTTTAAATTGAAAAGGCAGATCTGTTGGAATCATGGGAATGCGAGGAATAAGAACAGCCTCACCCTCAAAAGGCCCTGTCAAGATTGTGGCCTCTATTAGGTTTTCCATTATTTTTTTTACGGCAAGTCGAGTGCCATTGCAAAGCTTTGGTGGGTTTATATTTCTTAAAAGTATTATTGGTACGCCTATTTTTAGTTGTAGCACGTGTGGTGGAAACCCTGAAAGATCTATGGAATTTAAAAATTCAGATGGATAATTAACCGCTTCATTTGGTTCCAAAACTGTGTCGACTGACTTGTAAAGGACTGCCTGGTCTCGAATCTTGGTCAAAAAAATATCCAATTGCCAGCAATTGATCTGAAAATGTTTGACCAGAGTCATCGTTTTGCAATCGGACACGCATATTTGTAGTTAATTTTAATATTTTTGCGTGTGCCCATAAATTAGAATTTTTCAGGCAAGCATTCATTTCGTCTGCAGGAGTTGATCTAGGTATTATAGGTAATGTTTGCCTGAAATCTCCCGCAAGCAATATTAATGTGCTGCCAAAGGGTTTCGACTTCCCTCTCAAATCTTTCAAGCATTGATCCAGAGCCTCGAGCGATTTTTTGTGTACCATTGTGCACTCATCCCAAATAATAAGTTTGCATTGCTGCAATACTTTACCCATCCCAGATGATTTGGAAATATTGCACGTGGGAGTTTCTGTAGAATGCAAATTCAGAGGCAATTTCAAAGCGGAATGAGCAGTTCTTCCACCAGGCAGCAATGTTGCGGCTATTCCGGACGACGCAATTGCCAACACTATATCATTTTTTGATCGAATTGATGCAAGAATCAGTTTTATCACAAACGTTTTACCAGTACCTCCTGGCACATCCAAAAAGAAAATTTCTCCAACGTTATTATCGACACAATGCATTATCGTATCATAAATGTCTTTTTGTTCCGACGTTAACTTGGAAATGTTATTTTGTACATACGACAATAGATCACTCGTACTGTAACTTTGTTCACGATCCAATTCTACACATGTCGAAACAGCAGCGATACGGTTAGGTGAAGGCATTTCCAAATCCTGAAGAGGTTTGTTTGCCATACGTACGCACAAATCTTCTATAATAACTAAAGTGTAGTTATAAATTTCTGATGTAAAATCAAAAGTCATATCTGACGTCTCTAACTGTTTTCGATGGAGTATATCTTCGGACATTTTTGACTTATATTTTTCCCATAACTCTGTAGGAGCTGATGGAGAGAAAGTTGTTACAATGATGCCAAACAATGCACGAATTTGACTTGGGGTTGACGTTTCGCACGCGTCATTGATGCAGTTATCCCAGTGTTGGTCATTCTCCAATAAATTCAGAGCTTGGCATGCACTACGGTAAGTGTCATGTATAGTACCGTTTACAGTTCTCAAATACTCAAAGGATGTCGGACCGGGTACATTCACCAAAAGCAGGCGTAGAAAGAAGCATTCATGTTGATTGGGGTGAACGGTGTAGAGTCTTCCTATCGTGGTATCTTTGAAGATGGTAGGTTGGCCGTCGACTGACTTACCCTGTTTTCGACGTTCAAATACTTTATTTTTAGTATTCCACGTGTAATACGAAGGCACTTCAGTATACAGCAGTTTTTTTGCAAAAGAATCATTTTTGCAAAGCGAAAAAAAAGCTGTTAATGTTGTATCCGGTGGATTCAGGACTCTTTGTTGCACGTTGGTTTCCGTGAAATAAACACGTTGACCATTCTGTAAATGTACCGCTAAGTGAACAACAGCTGGACTACGTTCATGTATTGGAAATGAAAGAATTCTCCAAACAGCTTCATTACTGCTTATGTATCTTCCAGCCTGATATTGTACGATTTCGTCGAAATCTTTGATTTTGGGCTGCAAGCCAAAAACTGCCATGTCACTGCCTTTGTTGACGTATTTACATATGTATTTGATTGCCTTTACGGAGTTACAGTATTCAACGTTTATGTGTGCATTAAATGTTTTTGATAATAATGGGGAATATGGAACAACCCACTGGTTATCTACTTCGATGGTGGTACCGTTACGCTTCTTTATTATTGCTGTTTTACCGCCATCTTCAGTAGATCTTCTTCTATATTGTGGGTAACCATCATTGCCAGTAATTGTGTTTGATACTAAAAGTCGAGGATATTGCTTTGTGCACCTTCCTTTGGCCATGCATGGTGAATTTTCGTTCAGTGCACCGCAAGGTCCATGTATCATATTTTTTACAATAATATCATGTAACCCCTTATCGACATTTTTATCAGGTATTTCAGCGGAAATCACATCATCAATTTCGTTCGAAGTAATTTTTTTATGTAGCCAGATTAGTATATGTGCGTGTGGCAAACCTCGTTTTTGCCATTCCACTGAGTACATCCAGCATCGCACTGACCCAAACTGATCAAGTTTTACTATGTAGTTTATCAGTGATTTCAACTTTTGCCGGAAGACACGGGCCGTAATGTCATGCCTATGAACCGCCAATTGTCCTTGAAGTAAAAGCTGCAGTATCTCGTCCCAAGATTGATTACATGTAAATGTAATAAATAAATCTGGACGACCATGAGACGAACATACGCAATAGCATCTTGAGCATATTCATACATATGACGGGGACTGCCAGCATATGACGAAGGTAAAATTGTTAATCTTCCAACGTTTGTGGTATTACCGTCATTTATAACTGCATCTCGCAAATGAGTGTATTGTTCAGAGCGGAGCTTGGTCTGATTCAGGCGGATATATAGCAAACGTTCTGATTCAATTTTAGCATACATATCAACGACAAATTGGTGAAACAATTCACGGCATTTTAAAATATAATTTTCTTCATCCTGCCGAATCATTAGTCTATAGGAACAATAATGCATTGCACTGCATTTCTTATTCATTTTTTTGTTAGTGGCTGGATTCATCAATTTAATATTAAAGTGATAGCCGTCGGCTCCATCCCAAAAAATGATAGGACATTGTAGGGCATCGTAGCATCGATGAGTTTCAGCAATTCTTAACAACTGAGCGTTTCGCTTATGACGAATAATATCTCGAGGTAAAAACTGATCACCGACCATAACGATTGCCACTTCGTCGATAGTTGGAGCATTGTATCTACGCACATGTTGGCCAGGAGGCGTTTTGTCAGCGGAAATAACAATTTTATGCGTATCAGTAGGCATCAAATCGATGGCTGTTTTGAACAGACGCACTAAATTATTATTTTCGTGGAAAAGATGTTGCAATTGGGAAACGATTGTCCTTTCAACGTTGGGAGAAATTTCGCAACGTGCATTCAATTCAGAATTTCTATCACTGATGAAGTACAATTGTAAAAATTTATGATTCTCGCCTGAGAATGGTAGAAGGGACCCTGCTCTATGATAAATTTGCCCTTTTACTTTGAAAGTAGACATAAATTGATCTGGATTTTCGATTTGGGTCCTTTGGAGCCCAAATCGAAAATCCAGATCAATTTATGTCTACTTTCAAAGTAAAAGGGCAAATTTATCATAGAGCAGGGTCCCTTCTACCATTCTCAGGCGAGAATCATAAATTTTTACAATTGTACTTCATCAGTGATAGAAATTCTGAATTGAATGCACGTTGCGAAATTTCTCCCAACGTTGAAAGGACAATCGTTTCCCAATTGCAACATCTTTCCACGAAAATAATAATTTAGTGCGTCTGTTCAAAACAGCCATCGATTTGATGCCTACTGACACGCATAAAATTGTTATTTCCGCTGTCAAAACGCCTCCTGGCCAACATGTGCGTAGATACAATGCTCCAACTATCGACGAAGTGGCAATCGTTATGGTCGGTGATCAGTTTTTACCTCGAGATATTATTCTTCATAAGCGAAACGCTCAGTTGTTAAGAATTGCTGAAACTCATCGATGCTACGATGCCCTACAATGTCCTATCATTTTTTGGGATGGAGCCGACGGCTATCACTTTAATATTAAATTGATGAATCCAGCCACTAACAAAGAAATGAATAAGAAATGCAGTGCAATGCATTATTATTCCTATAGACTAATGATTCGGCAGGATGAAGAAAATTATATTTTAAAATGCCGTGAATTGTTTCACCAATTTGTCGTTGATATGTATGCTAAAATTGAATCAGAACGTTTGCTATATATCCGCCTGAATCAGACCAAGCTCCGCTCTGAACAATACATTCATTTGCGAGATGCAGTTATAAATGACGGTAATACCACAAACGTTGGAAGATTAACAATTTTACCTTCGTCATATGCTGGCAGTCCCCGTCATATGCATGAATATGCTCAAGATGCTATTGCGTATGTTCGTCTCATGGTCATCCAGATTTATTTATTACATTTACATGTAATCAATCTTGGGACGAGATACTGCAGCTTTTACTTCAAGGACAATCGGCGGTTCATAGGCATGACATTACGGCCCGTGTCTTCCGGCAAAAGTTGAAATCACTGATAAACTACATAGTAAAACTTGAAGTGTTTGGGTCAGTGCGATGCTGGATGTACTCAGTGGAATGGCAAAAACGAGGTTTGCCACACGCACATATACTAATCTGGCTACATAAAAAAATTACTTCGAACGAAATTGATGATGTGATTTCCGCTGAAATACCTGATAAAAATGTCGATAAGGGGTTACATGATATTATTGTAAAAAATATGATACATGGACCTTGCGGTGCACTGAACGAAAATTCACCATGCATGGCCAAAGGAAGGCGCACAAAGCAATATCCTCGACGTAGAAAATTTAAAGACGAAAGAAGAGGCATTTAAATTCATGGAGGACTTTGGCTCTCACTTTTCTACTGGGATTCATCATTATGGTGGAACGAATATTTATTTTAGTGCAAAAATCCATGGTTTTTCGGAAAAAGCGACATATCGGGATTTTGACGAAAAAGACATAAAAGAGTATAAGAAAGAAATAACTAAAAATCCTGAATTAGCGAAAATCATTAGTCGGGGACCGGCTAAACATCTAATTGGTGTCTGGCAATTTTTAAAGAAAGACTTCCCTTTCCAATCCGACTTGCTAAGATTGGCATGGATTCAGAAAACAGACTCAGTTTCTGACCTCATACAGTCAATAAAGAGAAAATTACTGGATGAAACTAACAAGAAAGGATACGTCCAATCTGATTTACTCAGATTGGCAAGGACAAAAAAAAATCGAAATGAAGAACATCTGCTTCAACAAAAAATGCAGGGGATTCAGGTGAAGGAACTTGATTCTAATGCAGAAGAAACACCAGAAAAGGTCCAGAAACACCAGAAGACCGAGGAAGGAAAAAGTATGAGAGAACTTAGATCCTATATTCATGAAAAAATAAAAAAATGGTACGAGTCCGAAGCAATGGCCAGAGCAATAGTTACGATAAAAACACAACAATGGCCAAAGGTGCCAACGACACCTGAATATTTCCACAGCCTAATTGACTTGCTACTTATAGAAATTGAAGAAGAAGATGGCATTCAAGCAGTATTTGATATCATCGGAGACTTTCGAGAATTAAAAATAAGGTTGATCAAAAGAAATATTGAAATAGATTCAAAATATACCTTTTTTGATTTCATAAGTGAGATTTTCAACCTGCTTGAAAGAAGCTGCGACCAAGGGAAAGAGCTTCTTAGCTTCGACTCTTTTCTTTCCCTCTTAAGAAGAAGTTTCTATGCTGAAGAAATTGCAGAGGATTTTGAACTTTACTCTTCGGAATGGCAACAAAAAAATATTCCTTTCGCTCGACCAGAGCTAGAAGACATCATAAAGATAGTCAATGAGATTGACAACTCTTCTGAAATTCAGGACACAATAAACGAAAAATTGTGGGACTCCTTTATTAATAACAACATTTGCGAAAAAACAATCTTGGCACACCTTTGTGAAGACCTATGTCCTCTTTGCAAAAGTCCATGCCTCAAGGAAAACAATCATGAAGAAAATCATGATTGTTTTCGCTATTCAGGTGGAATTGTAGGTCACTATTATTGGAAACAAAAAAGCTTTGTTGGTCAAAAGGTCTCCAAATTCATAAATCACGGTTCGAAATCAATCAGAACTCAAGATTATGTGTCCATATTTAATGATAAGGAAAAATTTGGACAAGAACGGTTTTTGTCGAACTATTCCTGCGCTTCGGTCCATGAGGAGTATACCTTTGCTTGGGAAGACGAATACCACCACCCATTCAAAAACTTTTCTTTAGTATTCAGAGGATGGTCAAGTCCCACTGAGAGCAGGAAAGGTTATTACCGATATTTCATAAATAAGTACAATAATGAAATTTCGAATAGACTTAACCTTAATCCATGTACTTTTCAACGTGGTGAATTTAAATCCACAAAAAAACTTTCTGAAGTAAAATCTGATGCCTCTGATACCATAGAGGCGAGGCTTAAGAAATATTTTGATTAATAAATTCAAGCATTTAGATATAATCATCCAGTTTTTGAACTAAATTTTGTCTCCAGTCCTTTGAAAAAGAGTTTTTTTTTTATTTTACAGATTGCGAAGAGCTACAGATTTTTTGGAGCGAAGAAGAAATTGAATACTTACATTCTTAATGACGCATTGAGAAGTATAATACATAATTAATAAAAATTAAGAACATAAACCTAGCTACATTAGAATCGAAGGAGTACCTTTTGAGATGAAAGGGTAAACAATGCCAAAATTTTGTCTGGGCATGGCACGATATTACAGTGTAGAAGGGATATTTACCAGGGATGTAAAAATAGGGAAACGTCAAAAATTGAATTTGCTACAAAGTAAAAAATAGTTTGGACCATTCCATGATTATGAGTTCAAATGTCGAAACTTTTGTTTCTGTATAAGTTAAAGCAACTGTCTGATAGTTCAGCAAAATTTTCAAATGAACTTAAATGGAATCTTTCTTAACCATCTATCCTAAAGCAGGTTTACTAAAACTTCTGAAATTCATACACGAGTTTCAAGTCACTTAAGGTCCATCGTTCTTAGGTGACTATGAGTTGTGCTCAGTGATAGAAGCTACAAAAAGTCAGCAAGACCTTGAGGGTAAAACGATCACAATATCTTCGATTGCAGAGGGAAAACATGTCCAAAGCGTAAATGCACCGTATAGCACACATTCAAACTTAATTAAGCTCCATGAACATAGACTATCGAATGAAGCTGTAGACTACAGTGAATCCTTACAAAAATTACGTGGATTTTTTTTTCTTTGACATGATTTAGTGGTCATGTATAATACTCAGCGAAGAAGAAATCAAACACAAATTTATTGACTTTTCAATCCTATTGCAAAAAGGTGAGAGGGTGACCCTCCAATTTCACAACACTATCTTTGTAAAAGAGTCTTTTAAAAAGACTCTTTTTCTTAGAAAAAATGAGGTATTTTTAACTTTCGAGTGGATGATCGGATCTCTTAATCAGAGCTCTTAATCTAAATCCCGACCGGCATTAAGCTTTGATTTTCCTTTTAAATTAATGTATTGATTCTTAGGATTTTGCTAGAGCTCATGCCATATGAGCTCTTGGCTCTTCCGACCTCGTCATAAGTGCCAAATGAGCTCTTAGCTCTTGTTATTTCTATAAGAATCCATAAGTTAGCTTTCTATTTTTAAGCTGAAGAATCTTTTTCAACAAGTTTTAATCCTGACACTAACTGTATTGTTTAATTTAAGTTTATGCCTGCTTAAGTTGACTTGAAAACTAAAACTTAATATCATTCCCAAGAAATTGTATCAGAGCTCTTTGACAACCTGAATACGCCTACATTCTTTTGATTTATTTAAAGTTTAAGATCAGAAGTATTAATGGTAGTAGCCCTAAAAGTGTCAAATTAACACCTCCAATCGTTCTCGATATATTGCGGAGGCTTCTAATTGGAAACCTTAACCACAGTGCTTTTTTTTAGTTTTAAAGCAATATTTATTTTAAAAGGAGGCATTTCTCACGAGGGATCGATAAGCCCAACATCCTTAGAGATGTTCCATCCTACATCCTAGGATGGACAAAATGACTGTCCCAAAATTTGAAATTGATATGTCAGGAAAATAAATGTGCTAGGGAGGAGGGCTACTTGCCCTAAAAATCTCTTTTTACTATTAAAAAGGGCATTAGAGCAATTAATTTTGAATCGAATTAACTTATTTAGAAGTTTCAATGATATGTCTATCTATTATAGAGCAGCACTGCCAATGATAGTGCTTGTATGTCCTTTTGAAAATCTGCATGCACATAGTTGTTTTGTTTAACTGAAACTCCCCCTAAACGTTTTCTAATAGTTCCACCTAATTACCCTTACTGTATTTGGTTACAGAAACTGCAGTGGAAAAATTAAGAATATATTTATTGCCTTTTTATGATTTGAACATCATTCATATCCCTGGAAGTACTAATTTAATACAATGATAACTGTATAACTGGAAGATTAGTTTTATAATTTTTTACTTGTGTGATTTTCATCTTAATGCTCTTAGCTTTACAAGAAGTTACAATAGAGGTAGAAATTGAAGTAGCAGCATTAGTTGTAGTAGTAAATGTAGCAAAGGTAGTAGCATTAGTAGAAACATGTACATACTGTCTTTTGGTCAATTGATCTCCCCCTTTAAGCCTTTGCTGCCAGTTCCGACTTAAAGCTGAAATCCATTCTTGAGATATGGTCTTATGATATTGTGCATGCTCAAAGTGTTTTTTGGTTTAGTTCAAATTTCCCATCAATGTTTTAAACTTATTGCTGTGGCTAGTAGTGATGGTAGTTGTAATGGTAGTAGTATCGGCGTCTGAATCGGCGTCCTTTTTGGTCAATTGATCAGCTCGCTTAACATTTGCTGAAAGTTGCAAATTAGCATACTCAGTCATTCCTAACCTAGGCCCTTTAGACAGCTCGTATATACAACATGTTTTGATTTAGTTCAAGACTCCCCTCAACCTTCTCTAAGAGGATCATCTAAATATCCTTTGTATTTTTGGAAAGTAAAGGTAAAACATGCCTAACATTCTAAATAATATATGCTATACGTAAAGAGTGCACGGATTGCTTAATTTGCAGATCTTGTTCTGGCGTTTGGGCAGGCCTGGATTTACTTAAAGGTTCTTATAGACCTGAGCCTAGGGATGCACAATGCTATGGGAGGCAATAAATTATCAGTGAATGATTTGGAAAAGCTGGAACATTTTTTTTATCGTCAGATTACCAGGTGGACTCCACCGCCCTGCAGCCTATTCAGAGAAAAGTGATTTTGAAGCAATATTATAGTTCCGTGGCAACTTATATACTTTCAGATCTCTCTTCTTAAGAATGGGAGCTGAGAGTTTGGTATCACCTCTCTATTTCATTACTTTTGGCTCATAAGCTGCGTTCTTTTCAGTGCTTCCACTATCTCAGAATTTCAGAATTTTCCGGGACTCCGAAAACCTCGAAAAAACAAGTGGGAAAAAGACTTCAGTCTGGGAGCACAAAGCTTCAAATCAGGCACCAAGAATGAGAGGGGGTTGGCATCCCAGAAAGGATAATTATGAGATCTTTCAACAATGCTGAAAAAAGTAGACGTCTCTTTTTGTGAAATTTAAATTTTGGTTGAAAATTTAATTAGAAAACGATAGTGTTGGACGGGGGGGGAGGGTGCTGGTCAACCTCAATTCACTTCGGACTCTTAAAAAGGTCACTATAACCTCCACTTTCTAATCATATGAGTCATACGAAAGTTTACACGGCCACCCATTCCGTTAAAACCTTATATGCCTTCGGGGCATAACTTACAACCCAAACCTCAAGGTTTCGAGGGGCTACTTCAGCCCCGACCCCTTTTTATTTGATCTTTGGACTATTTTAAACAAAATGGCTATCTCAAAACTTAAGACGGATGTTTTGAGGAAAATAGACATCGGGTGAGTTAGTTGCCCTCTTACCACTTTTGACTCTAAGAAAGGAAACTGGGACTTCTGATTTCTAATTGAACCAGCCAAATTTCAAATTTATATGACCACCACTTCTATTAAAACCTTAAATGGTCAACAAAGATAACTTGTAGTCCCTGCTCTGATGGCAGGACTATAAGGGAGGGGGGATAATCCAATGAGGTCCCTCCGAATTTTACGTGACAACCCTTTCCGTAAGAGGTTCATAGGCCCCCAGGGCATAATATACAACCCTGACTGTTCAGGAAAGATTTTAATCTTCATAAGACAAAATTACTTGACCTTTCAACTATGCTGATCAAACTGGGTTTCTCAAAATTTTGAGTGGATGCATTTGGGCAACGATTCCTTTCAAAGTTTCTAAGACAACTCCTTCAGTAAGAAGTGCCCTTGCCTGAAAAATATAAAAAAAAAAAAATAACCACAAGCTGATTATTTTAGCACCGCAATTACGCTGCCTTTTGGTCGCTTTGACTCTTGAAAAGGGTGCTAAAACTTCTGTTTACCAATCCAATGAGCCCCTCTTAGGAATTTACGACCACCCTATCTACTAAACCTTATATGACCCCAGGGCATAACATACAATCTTGGCCTGATGTTTGTAGAGGGGGGGGGTGTCATCCTCAAAAACATAATTTCCGGCCCTTCCAATTACGCTGAACAAAATGCCTATCTCAAAACTTTGATTGGATGTGTTTGGGGAAATGATAGTCTTGAGGGGGGTGTTTATCCTCCATTCTCTTTCGACTATAAAAAAGTGCATTCTGCCTTTCAATTTCTAATAGAGTTCTTTTGAGGTTTCTACGACAACTTCTTCTGTGTGAAGTGCCCTAAATAAATAAATACATAATATATTGTTCCTACATTGCTCTCTATTTAGGCAGCGCTATTGCACTGCCTATGATAATATATCTTTTTTGATTCTATTTCCTTCTCATTATCCCTAGACAGGGATTACAACGCAAACATCTGTTTATAGTTTCCCGGATATCGGGTCGAAGCTCACGGAGCTTGCTGGAAAAATACCCCAGTCTACTTATAAGTATCTGCCCCCCCATAGAGGCCTTACTCGTTTGCTGTAGTTTCTTGTTCTTTCTGTTTTGTGTAGTGTTTGTTTTGTTTCTTTTATTGATACTCCGCTTTGATTTTTTGTAGCCGGTCAAAAATAAATTATTATTATTATTACAGGTTTCTTAAAATACTGTATGTCACCATGCCACTTGTTCTGGTCAAATTTCCGAAATAACAGGTTTCGATTAGACATATTACGGACAAAATACCACATGAATCAATCAATCAACACATTTTTTTTTACTGTTTAAAAAAAATAGCTTTCTGTTACGTATATAAAATGCTAACTGAACACAGAAGCAAAGACTCCAATCGTACGCCTGTTTTTATACGGAAACAAGAAAGCAGATGAAAAGGGTACAAGCAAAATCCAAGAGCTACGTGAATGGCAAGCACACATGCCTCTACCATCTTAAAAAATTAATTCTATCCACAGCAGAAGTTGATCAAAAAGGGGAATTGCGCCATAGATGAAAATAGATGATTTATCTGATATTTGCTGTCGCAAGAGAGAAAAAAATGACATAACCACCTCCGCCTGCCATCTACAGAAAATAGTCTATCTAAAAAACTGTTTAGATGGTAGAGACGAATTTCTGCCATTTACAGATATGAATTTTAGCCATCTACAGTAATAAAGAATATTTACCTGATATTTGCTGTCACAAGAGTGAGGAAAATGACACAGCCGTTATTTTTCCTTGTATTACCACTATCATGTTTAAAAATATCCATCGGATGAGGAAGATCCTTATGAAACCTAAAAAAACAAGCTTCTTTCTTATAAGTACTTCAATCGGAATTGCCACTCGGCAAAGAACAAGCATCACAGCATACGGATGTTATATTTTGCCTTATGTGAAATGCCTTTTGGCTTGTAATTTCGTGTTGCAGTAATTTGTATGCAGAATTAGAGTAAAAAATTAAGGTCTGCTTTCTGATACCTCTGTTTTACAAAACAAATTAATTCACTACGCTAAATGGTTTATTTGATCCGCTGTAGCAAGCCCGATTCTGTTTCTTTCTTGAATTGACAGTTTCTTCTGTATCAGAAAATCAGAAAGACTTTTCAGAAAAGAAGATATTGTTTGTAGATTCTACTCTCTGGAAAAATTATGCATCCTTATGTATCCTTCCGATTCCGAAACAATTACTAGGTAAGTTCAAAATTAGTTTTCCTTTCTTATTTCAGTCGATTTTCAAAAATGAATTCGTTTTCTGCCTTTGAATTTCTAATTGGAAAATCCTGCTGATGTGGTTTGGACACTGTTATCCTCTGCTCCCAACTCTCTGAACTTTTTGTAGTGGGACAAAAGAATATTGAAAGGAAACAATTTCAAAGCTGCAAAGTGGCGTGCATCATCATTGCAAGGAGAACGTAAACAGGCGCCCTATTGGAGGGGCAAGAGGAAATTGGCTCCTTAGTTTTATTGCCCTCCTAGATTTGGAAAAATACTTTTTTTGTTTATTCATAAGAAAAATTAAAAAAGATGCCTTGCCTTACCCTCTGAAGGTTCGTGAATTAGCACTTCCACTCAAAAAAACATAAACTGTCCATACTCTATTATAAATAAATCCGCAGTGAAGCCCGTTGTTTGAAAAGCCTGAAAACATATTGTAAACCTGGTCAAGGGGCAAATGATATGGAAGAATCCACCTACATACTATACTTAGTACAGATTTGGATGAATTTTATGGTGTAGCTTTTCAGTCATCTCATATCTATATCTATAGCTTCTATATATATATAGACAATAAAACAGTGAAATGCAGTTTAACTCAAATATATACAACAGAACTCAACTTTAAATGGGCCAAATTATAAGCACAAACATCATCAGCCACATTATTAAAAGTTATTTGAAATTAAAGGTCAATTTCCTTGCGTTCTGTAAATTTAATGTAACTCTTAGCCATTATTCGATCTCAAATGACATCTTCAAAGTCAGAATTAAAGAAAAATACCAAGCCAAGTTAGCAGTCTTTGCTCGAATGCTTTGTGAATCTGTTTTTCCTTACTGTCAAACAGTACTTTGTAATTAAACTGTTCAGTCCTTTTTTTCAATGTTCAATTGCCTTTTAAGATTTAGGTCAATTTCCTTGCACAAAGTAATTTTAATTTCCCTCTTCGTCAATACTCCGTCAAGTCAGAATCAAAGGAACTGCCAAAAACCGAGTAAACGGTCCTTGCTTATATTCTTTTTTTAATATTCTTTTCTTCTTGCTGAACAGGACTTTGTAATTACACTGTTCAATACTTTTTTCGATTCAAAATAGTCTATTAAGTGCTAGGTATAAATTTTCTAACGTAAACTAATTTTAATTTGAATATTAGTCCTTATTCCGTCACAAACACCATTTCCAAAGTCACAATTGAAGAAAAACTAGACCTAAGTTGCCTGAGCAACGTGAAGTGTTGCGGAGACCCCTGTTTGGATTCGTCGGCTAAAGTGTTGCAAGAGCAACACTTTGGTTTTGTTTCTTTGCTATCGGTTAAATGCTGAAGTATTCAGCCTATCGAAGCCTTTAAAACGTTATGTTCAAAGAAGAACGCGATTTGTAATCACATGATCAAAGGCTATTCCTCAGCGTTGAAAAAACAACAATAACAAAAGAATATCGAAAGAAGAGACTAAATTGACTTTACAGCCAGTTGAACTTTATCCTTTTCAATAGTAGACATCGTGACGGATGAAAGCTTAGAACAATATGTTATAACGTCATGTTTGTCGACTGACGTTATTATAAGGATTGAGCATTATGACGTCATGTATGTATTTTGATAAAATGACGTTACAAACCGGGAATATAATTGACGGCCGGGACACTCGAAGACAAATTACAGACCGGGACAAAAATGACGACCGGGACACAAATGACGACCGGGACACAGGGAATATAAATGACGACCGGTACACTCGAAGAGAAATTACAGACTGGGACACCGGGAAACAAATGACGACCGGAACACGGGGAAAATAAATGACGACCGGGACACAGGGACACAACAACAACGGTGACAACGGGGGGCACAGGGGGTATATATAAATGACGACGGGGACACGGGGAATGTTCGATTAGCAATCACCACCAACAAAGCTCAAGGGCAATCATTAGAAAAAGGTGGTATAGATCTGAATACGGATTGTTTTTCCCATGGACAACAATCCAATATGTTGCATGTTCAAGAGTCGGTAAACCTGACAATCTATTTATATGCACAGACAATGGGACAGCGAAGAATGTTGTATATTCGCAAGTTTTACGTAGTTAAAACATATATATATATATATATATATATATATATATATATATATATATATATATATATATATATATATATATATATATATATATATATATATATATATATATATATATATATATATATATATATATATATATATATATATATATATATATATATATATATATATATATATATATATATATATATATATATATATATATATATATATATATATATATATATATATATATATATATATATATATATATATATCTATATCTATATTCACAGGTGGGACAAAGGGACACAACTACAATGGCGCGTAACTAATATGGCACGTAATGACTTACTCTTTTGGAGGGGGGGGGAGCGCCCTTCGATTAACAATCACCACCAACAAAGCTCAAGGGCAATCATTAGAAAAATGCGGTATAGATCCGAATACGGATTGTTTTTCCCATGGACAACAATCCAATATGTTGCATGTTCAAGAGTGACACAAATGACGACCGGGACACAGGGAATATAAATGACGACCGGGAAACTCAAAGAAAAATTACAGTCCGGGACACAAATGACAACCGGGACACAAATGACGACCGGGACACAGGGAATGTAAATGACGACCGGGACAATCAAAGAGAAATTACAGACTGGGACACCAGGACACAAATGACGACCGGGACGCAGGGAATATAAATGACGACCGGGACACAGGGACACAACTACAAAGGGGACGTCGGGGGGAACAGGGGGGATATAGAAATGACGATGGGGACACAGGGAATGTTCGATTAGCAATCACCATCAACAAAACTCAAGGGCAATCATTAGAAAAAGGTGGTATAGATCTGAATACGGATTGTTTTTCCCATGGACAACAATCCAATATGTTGTATGTTCAAGAGTCGGTAAACCTGGCAATCTATTTATATGCACAGACAATGGGACAGCGAAGAATGTTGCATATTCGCAAGTTTTACGTAGTTAAAACATATATATATATATATATATATATATATATATATATATATATATATATATATATATATATATATATATATATATATATATATATATATATATATATATATATATATATATATATATATATATATATATATATATCTATATTCACAGGTGGGACACAGGGACACAACTACAATGGCGCGTAACTAATATGGCACGTAATGACTTACTCTTTTGGGGGGAAGCGCCCCTACCAACTAGGTGTTGGTGTGGTGCGAAGCGCCACACCAACAGCTAGTATGCTATATAATCCAGTTGGTATTATAAATCCATGTGTAACTTTTTAAGATCAAAATACCATAAATGACACTATTAATTATGAAGAAACTACTATGACATAATTTTTATCAGCTCATCACAAGCTATCGATAATACCGAAAAAAGGGACTAAATTAACTTTGCAGCCAGTAGAACGTTATCCTTATCTATCGTAGGCATCATGACGGATGAAAACTTGAAACAGTATCTTATATGATCTAGTTGGTATTATAAAGCTATCCGTAACTTTTCAGGATCAAAATACCATAGATGACACTCTATTAATTATTACGAAACTGCCTCGTTGTTTTACGTTATCGTTTGTATCCATTGCGTAAATACTTAATTCTAGTATGGGTAGGCAACACCAACTAGCAAAAGTTACAAACCCCTCTTCACTAAAGATGATTGGAGTCTAACAGAGAATTATTACTTACAAGTCCCCTACATGTCTTACCACTGGAACCAAGTCGGTCTTACCATCAAATACACTGGAAACAAATAATAGGTACACCAAATAGCAAAATTTACAAACCCCTCACTGCTGAAGATGATTATGAGCTAACAGCCAACCTTTCCTTACAAGTCCCCTACATGTCTCACAATTGGTGTCGGCCTATTTTTGGTTTCAGTGTGTACCCTACTACTGACGTTGTCAACCACTTGAAACTTTCAAACTAGTATATCTCATGAAGAAATTTTTGTACCAAAATATGGATGACATATACTTTGATCAGCTCATCAAGAGCTATCCATTGCCGTCGAAAAAATCCTATCTGTATTAGATCAAAAGTTGATTATTTTTTTTGCCGTAGGCCAGCTTTCTATCGTCACCACTTAGAAAGGAGCGAAGGATAAGCTCCAATTTCTTTAGCAATGTCAGAACTTTTAAAGTTTAAGAGGTACATCTGATTAAATTTCTCTACCTCAATCCTAAGTCCGAAAAAACAAATTTTAAACCCAGCCAAAATCACGACAGCACTTTCGGACCCGTGGGAAAATGCCGCTTTTTTGCTTCTGTAAATTTTTCTATTTATCACTCAAAGAAGATATATTGGCTGTGGGGCCAGGTAACTGCCACACATATTTAACTCATGTAGATTTTAGTCCATCTTCAATTTGAATGTGGTGCCTGCCTGCTTGCATGCTAGAACGGATCTTTCCACTCGAAAGCAGAAGCATGGTTTGATGAAACGAAAGCTTGGCTGCAAAACTTCAGATAGTCCTCTCTGATATAGGCTATATAACTAGCGACGAAGACCAAACTGCCTTTCCATAACAAACAAATACAAAGTAGAGACAATATGGAAAATCTTTTCAAGACAGTGGAAATTAGTTCTGTGGATATTTCGGCCCTATGCCACTATGTCGCTATGTGGATATTCGTCGCTATTTTCGTCTAGCTTATGGGGAGCAGTTGACCAATGATATCTTTTATTTTATTAGTCTTGGTAAAAAACATGCTAATATTATCAATCAACAAAATTTTTTAGAATCCTGTAGAAATGAAAACCTTATTCCCAAGTCTTTAAGATATAAATTACATTTAAATACCCGGAAAGAAGCGCAATTTGCCCATATATTAATGTTAAAAACCTTAGTCCATAATATTAAGGACAAAAAACAGAAACGACATATTATTTCTTCAGAGATTTTGCTCAAGTTGTTTGATTAGAAAGGAATTTGTTTAGCCACAATTTTCGCTTGTCCAAGGAACGCCTCTGTAAAAAATTGGAAGGCTTACGAAATGAATCTTCGATGAGAAACCGTATTTATTCTCCAAGATTCACTCCTGGACCTGCTATCGTTAGCCTCTCTTCTAAAACATTGGAACCCCAGGAAATCGAAATACTAGAAAAAGATCCAAAATTTTCTTTTCTACCGAGACAAGTTCCTGTGGCAGATATAGTTTCCTCTCTAGAGTCCGCTTTGCATAAACTCTATCCTTCTGTCTCTAACCCGGATGAAGTTAGATCTGGTCCTATAAATATCCTTTATAACAGCCAAAAAAAGTTTAAGCCTCCTAACAATCCCACACCGGAAAATTTGCATGACATGAAAATACTATCTAATCTCCGAAAAGATCCTTCTGTTATAATAACTAAAGCAGACAAAAGCAATTCACTTGTTGTTATGAATACGACAGACTATGACAACAAAATTCTTTCGCATTTAAATGACACAATCTATATACATAAAAATAAGTTGTATGTGTGTTATGTCTGTCTGTCTGTCTGTCCGCATATGACTTCTGAATTATTCCATCATATACCAATTCAAAAACGAATCTATTCAAGCCCGAAGTAGCTGAGTTGGTAACGCGTTATGTTCCAGGTTCTAGGTCCGAAAGGTTGCAGGTTCGAACCTTGGCGAGGTAAAAACTACAAAAAAAACTAAAAAAAACTAAAAAAGAAAAAAGGTAAAAACTACAAAAAAACTAAAAAGAAAAAAAAACTAAAAACTAATAAAAAAAACTAAAAAAGAAAAACATAAGAAAAAAGGGAAAAAAACTGAAAAATAAAGGAGAAAAACAAAACACGGGGATATACAAATTACGACGGGGACACAGGGAATGTTTGATTAGCAATCACCATCAACAAAGCTCAAGGGCAATCATTAGAATCATGAGGTATAACTAAAAACAACTAAAAAAAAGGTAAAAACTAAAAACTAAAAAAAGACCATTGGGGGGCGAGAAGCGCCCCCTCCAACTAGGCGTTGGGTTGGCGCGAAGCGCCACCCCCGCTGCCCCCCCCCCCCCCCCCGCTGCCAATATTGGAAAATGGCTTTGCACACCTTTCAAACCTTTATTGTATTAAATAAAAAAAAACTTAATTTTTTAGCTGAAAGTAAGGAGCGAAATTAAAACTTAAAACGAACAAAAATTACTCCGTATATGAAAATAGTTGTCCCCTCCGCAATCCCTCGCTCTTTACGCTAAAGCTTTTAATTGTTTTAAAAAGTAGAATTGTGGCAAAGAGTCAAACTTTAGCGTAAAGAGCGAGGGATATACGGAGTAATTTCTGTTCGTTTTGAGTTTAAATGTCGCTCCTTACTTTCAGCTAAAAAAAATAGTTGTTTTTTATTTAATTTCTGAACGTTTTTGAATTAATGCATGTTTGGTTTTGTCTCTCCGCACATAAATTATTAAAATGAAATTTGTATATTAATTCTTTTTTTGGCTAAATAGCTTTCTCTTAGTTTTGATCAGACGATTTTGAGAAATAAGGGGTGGAGAAGGAGGCCTAGTTGCCCTCCAATTTTTCGGTTACTTAAAAAGGCAACTAGAAGTTTTAATTTTTAAAGAACGTTTTTATTAGTAAAAAATATACGTAACTAAAGAATTAACTTACGTAACAAACTTTCATAACCTTATATTTTTATTGTGTATACAAGGGGGTTTGTACCCTCGTTAATACCTCGCTCTTTACACTAAATCGTAAGTTTTGTCCCAATTCTTTAAGAATGACCCCTGAATCAGAGAGGCCGTAGAATAAATAGTTGAAATTACTAAAAATACTTTAGCATAAAGAGCAAGGTATTTATCTCCTCCTAAATACCTCGCTCTTAATGCTAAAGTATTTTTAGAACCCCTCATATGCGCAATAATCTATGTTCGTTTTAAGTTTCAATGCTCCTTTCATTTGAAAAAACGTTTTCATGTTTATTTTTCATTGTTTTCTTATAGTAATGCTAGAGAATCCTGCGCCCTTCTCATTGAATTTTTCTTCCCCCATGACAGATTCCTCCAAGGAAAGATCCTCCAACATAGCACCCTCTCCTCAGCCCCACCCCCAAACAAAATAAAATCCCCCTGAAAACGTCTGTACACTTCCCAATAACCATTACTATATGTAAACACTGGTCAAAGTTTGTAACTTGCAGCCCATCCCCCAGGGATTGTGGGGGAGTAAGTCATCCCCAAAGACATAGTTATTATGGTTTTCGACTATGCTGAACAAAATCGTTATCTCAAAATTTTGATCCGTTGACTTTGGGAAAAAAAATGAGCGTGGGAGGGGGCCTAGATGCCCTCCAATTTTTTTGGTCACTTAGAAAGGTTACTAGAACTTTTCATTTCCATTAGAATGAGCCCTCTTGCGACATTCTAGGACTACTTGGTCGATACGATGACCCCTGGGAAAAAAAACAAAAAACAAACAAACAAATAAACACGCACCCGTGATTTGTCTTCTGGCAAAAAATACAAAATTCCACATTTTTGTAGATAGGAGCTTGAAACTTCTACAGTAGGGTTCTCTGATACGCTGAATCTGATGGTGTCATTTTCGTTAAGATCCTACGATTTTAGCGGGGGTTTCCCCCTATTTTCTTAAATAAGGCAAATTTTCTCAGGCTCGTAACTTTTGATGGGTAAGACTAAACTTGATGAAACTTGTATATTTAAAATCAGCATTAAAATGCGATTCTTTTGATGTAGCTATTGATATCAAAACTCAATTTTTTAGAGTTTTGGATACTATTGAGCCGGGTCGCTCCTTACTACAGTTCGTTACCACGAACTGTTTGATTCCCAAAATTCCTATATTCGTAACTCGGCAGATTTGGTTAAAAAACTTAGCAACACAAGTATTTCAGAAAACACAATAGTTAATAGTTTTGACATTGTTTCCTTGTATACAAATATAGATGTAACTATTTCTGAAGAATTAATAAAAAAATAAAATAGAAGAAAATTACCACTTGATCGAGACTTCAGCGACAGGAATTGATTAAGAAGTTTTAATGACTATTGTTAAAATTTGTAATAAGTTTTCTATGTATTTTCAATTTCGTGATTCTTTTTATCAGCAAAAAAATGGGTTACCCATGGGGGCACCTTTATTCGGGCTATAACAACATCAAACAGTTCGTGGTAACGAACTGTAGTAAGGAGCGACTCGACTCAATAGCAACCAAAACTCTAAAAATCGCGTTTTGATATCAATAGCTACATCAAAAGAATCGCATTTTAATGCTGATTTTAAATATATAAGTTTAATCAAGTTTAGTCTTACCCATCAAAAGTTAAGATCCTGAGAAAATTTGCCTTATTTTAAAAAATAGGGGTAACCAACCCCCAAAAGTCATAGAATCTTAACGAAAATCACACCATCAGATTTAGCGTATCAGAAACCCTGTTGTAGAGGTTTCAAGCTCCTATCTACAAAAATGTGGAATTTCGTATTTTTTGCCAGAAGACAAATCACGGGTGCGTGTTTATTTTTTTTTTTTTTTTTTTTCTAAGGGGTCTTCGTATCGACCAATTGGTCCTAAAATGTCACAAGACGTCTCATTCTAAGGGAAATAAAAAGTTCTAGTGCCCTTTTTAAGTGACCAAAAAAATTGGAGGGCACCTAGGCCCCCTCCCTCGCTCATTTTTCTCCAAAGTGAACGGATCAAAATTTTGAGATAGCTATTTTGTTCCACATAGTCAAAAATAATAATAACTATGTCCTTGGGAATGACTTACTTCCCCAGAGTCCCTCAGGGAGGGGCTGCAAGTTACAAACTTCGGCCAGTGTTTACATATAATAATAGTTATCGGTAAGTGTACAGCGTTTTCAGGGGATTTTTTTTTGGTTTTTGGGGTGGAGTTGAGGGGAGGAAGCTATGTAGGAGGATATTTCCTTGGAGAAATATGTCATGGGGAACAGAAATTCAATGAAAAGGGCGCAGGGTTTTCTAAAATTACTATAGAAAAACAATGAAAAAATAAACATGGAAAAGTTTTTTCAATTGAAAGTAAGGAGTAGCATTGCAACTTAAAACGAACAGAGATTATTACGCATATGAGGGGTTCTAAAAATACTTTAGCATAAAGAGCGAGGTATATAGGAGGAGATAAATACCTCGCTCTTTATGCTGTAGTATTTTAGGAATTTCAACTATTTATTCTACGGCCTTTCGGATTACGGCCTTTCGGTCATTCTTAAAGAATTGGGACAAAACTTACGATTTAAGGTATAGAGCGAGGTATTAACGAGGGTACAAGCCCCTTCATATACATAATACATTTTTAAGAATATAAAAGTTCGTTACGTAAGCTAATTCTTAAGTTACGTATATTTATTACTAATAAAAACATTCGTTAAAAATTAAAATTTATAGTTGCCTTTTTATGTAACCGAAAAATTGCAGGGCAACTAGGCTTTCCCCACCCCTTATTTCTCAAAATCGTCTGATCAAAACTAAGAGAAAGCCATTTAGCCAAAAAAGGAATTAATATGCAAATTTCATTTTAATAATTTATGTGTGGAGAGCCAAAATCAAACATGCATTAATTCAAAAACGTTCAGAAATTACATAAAAAAAACTAGTTTTTTAACTGAAAGTAAGGAGCGACATTAAAACTTAAAACGAACAGAAATTACTCCGTATATGAAATGGGTTGTCCCCTTCGCAATCCCTCGCCCTTTACGCTAAAGTTTGACTCTTTGCCACAATTCTGATTTTTAAAACAATTAAAAACTTTAGCATAAAGAGCAAGGGATTGTGGAGGGGACGGAGGGGACAACCCATTTCGTATACGGAGTAATTTCTGTTCGTTTTAAGTTTTAATATCGCTACTTATTTTTAGTTAAAAAAACTAGTTTTTTTATGTATATTTTACTAAACCGATTTATAATAGTACTGAACCAACTACGAAAAGGCCTTTGAAACAGGCTGCTAAACAAGCAAGATTAGCTTTAAGAAATTGCATCTAATTATTTTGTTCTCTTTAGTTTGAATGAGCTTATATTCGCGTTTCATTCTTTTCGCCAGTCCTGGATGAAATTCGTTGAAGTAAGGATGCTAGGGCTATTTTTAAAAAAAAGTTTAAAAAAAAGTTTTAAAAAGTATTTTTAACTATTTAGTTTTAATTCTCACAATTTGATGTAAGTTCATTTATATATATATATATATATATATATATATATATATATATATATATATATATATATATATATATATATATATATATATAGTTTCTCTCTTATTCTTGTATTGTGCTGAAGACGGCCCTTGGACATAAGGCTGAAGTATCCACAGAACTAATTTCCACTGTCTTGAAAAGATTTTCCCTATTGTCTCTACTTTGTATTTGTTTACACATAACACCATTTTACTTCGCACACCATAGGCTCTGGCTCGTGGAAAAGCAAAAACCATCCTTTTTAGCCCCAGGCAAGAGTTCTGCGGAGCTTTCCAAAATGTAATGCCATATTCATCAATCCGGACTGAGGTCCACACTTTCCGTAAAAACCGCACAGGTTAGACCCTTACCAGTTATCAATGCGCTCGGCACATGTTGATGAAACAAAAAAGAAGAAAAATTGTTACATGTCAGAGAAATGTTTCTGCATGTCCCAAAACGTGCTTCGTTGTGGAAAGCTATGTTGTGTAACTCTAGCGCCTAAGCCGCATTATAGTCACATTAGTCGATAAAATCAAAATTGCGCACGACTAAAGCACCAACTATGTATCCCCTATCTTCTGAAGCTGAACACTGCTCAACTTTCATGTTGAACAATGCATAAAGATACATAAAACTTTCAAGCATAAATTTATGATGCATCATCAGAGTCAAAACTTAAGGCATACATTTTTGAAACTTGAAAAGATGGAAGTTTGGGCAAAAGATACAAAAAAGTAGATTTAGTCGAATTAAATAGGAACAAGATAGTATCGACACAAACTTTCCAAACAATTTCGTTGTCTTTTTAATTTTCCATTTCTGCATCTTGTCTTTTTGTCGAGAGATATGACTATGGTTTGTTAACTACTAGTCCATTTTCAAACAGTTTGTGGTAACGAACTGAAGAAAGGAGCGACCCGGCTCAATAGTAACCGAAATTCTAAAAAATAGATTTTGATACCAATAGTTACATGAAAATAATTGTATTTTAATGCTGATTTAAAATATATAAGTTTCATCAAGTTTAGTATTACCCATCAATAGTTACGAGCCTGAGAAAATTTGCCTTATTTTAGAAAACAGAGGAAACACCCCCTAAAAGACATAGAATTTTAACGAAAATTACACCTTCGCATTCGGCGTATCAGAAAACCCCACTATAGAAGTTTTAAGCTCCTATCTGCAAAAATGTGGATATTCGTATTTTTTGCCAGAAGGTATCAAGTAGGAAGTTTCAGAGAGTACTTAAAGGGGAAAATCAATTGACCAAAAGGCAAGATGTACATGCTACTGCTAATACTACTACTACTGCTAATCTTACTACTGTTACTTCCACTGCAACTACTTTTAAGGCTAAGAGCATTAATATGGGAATTACTGGCATTGCTGAGGGGAAAGTTGAACTAAATTCAAACTGTGAATAAATAGGTTATTTAAACAGTATATCGGCAATGTCACAACAATAACTAATTGTATTAAATTGAAACTTTCAGGGTTTGATGATGGAATATTAAACTGACCAAAAGGCAATAAGTTAATAATAATATTGCTACTAGTACTAGTACTATTACTGTTAATGCTACTGCTAGTCCTGTAACTGGTGCTACTAGTACAACTACTACTACTACTACTACTACTACTACTACTACTACTACTACTACTACTACTACTGCCTTGCCTACTATTACAGCTGTGCCTAAGTGTATGAAGGTTAAATTTTCAGAAAAGGTTTGGGGGGGGGGGGTTGAACCAAATCACAATGCACCATGTTTGTAATCAAAAGAGCATACCAGCAATAGCTTAGGGACAGTTTGGCTTTTGAGATTGAAACATATAGGTTTGTCTGTGGGGATGTTCAACTGACCAAAAGACAATATTTGCATCCCAATACTACTGCTTTAACTTCTAATACTAATACTAATGCTACTACTATTGCTACTGCTGCTAAAGCTAGGGCTACTACTATTGATTCTACTGCTACTACTGCTATAGCTCTGGTACTACTAGGCTACTCCTGTTGATGTTGACAGTGCTAATTGCATACTACTACTACTATAGCTATTGCTACTATGCAAGTTAAAGGTATTAAGGCAAAGCTTTCAAGGAATATTTAGGGGGATTTTGGACAAAATCAAAATGGGTGTCAAAACTGTACAGCAATAATAGCCTATCTCAGGAACAGCTTACCAGAGGCGCCATTTGGGGGGGGGGGCAAGCTTCCACCACAAAGGGCCCTTTGTCGGCCATAATAATTACGCAATTTGTTATTAACCATTGTAAACTTTGAAAGTAGGTTATATACATAATTAAGTTCTCAAGTTCTGTCAAATGACCATATCCTAGATAATTATGGTAATATTATAGATTTTGAATATTTGCAGTAATTCCTCTAAGTTGACAGATCAAAGTAGGTCAGTTCCTGGCAAATATTTCAATTTTTGTTTCCTTGTTTTATTGAATATAAGTTACCGTTTTCAATTACTCGAGTCTGTTCTTATTCTGTTTCTGTCCTCGTCGTTTGTTATCTTATTGATTCAATATCTTATTTTTTTTTTGTTATCATGACTTTGTCAGGAGCTCAAAAGCGTAAATTGGCAGCCTTGAAGAAGGAGAAAGAGGGAGAAAATCAGTCTTCTCTGAGTAGATGGATTAAGGGCATTAGATGGGTGCATTTGGGGAAAAAGGGGCACGAGGAAGGGAGTAGGCTAGTTCCCCTCCGATCCCCTTTTCAATCTTAAACTGTGCACTAGAACTTCCAATTTCTAATCGAAAGAGCCCCCTTCGAAGTTCACATGATCATCACTTCCACAAGTGCCTCTGGAAAAAGTAAACATCAAATAGAAAAAATAAAACGTTGAAGCCTAATGGCATTGACTGTAGGTAATGTTAGAACGTTTTTTTTTTGCAAAAAAAAAAATAGAGAACAGTATTAAAAAATAAAACGAGCAGAAATCACAATAAATAATCGCATCAAAATAAAAATAACAAATTTTTGGCTGAATATTTAAATTCTTTCAAAATTTAAATTACAATGTAATATTTTAGTTCTTAACCAAAAAGCTTTAAAACATTCCTAAGAAACATCATAAAACAATGTGAATTAAAAAATGAACAGAAACTGACTTTGAAAAAAGCTTTCAAATTTTTGTTCGAAGAAACTGTAGAGTTGTCAGTCTTTCCAAAGGAAAAATAAAAATAGGAGAAGTATGGACAGACCCGCTAGTAGGGCCTTCTGTCCTGCATCCCTTCTTCCCAACAAAAGGCCGAGATCTTCC
>NC_088870.1:51505565-51549824 GCF_032884065.1 Artemia franciscana
AGATGGGGTGCGTGTTTATTTTTTTTTTTTTTTTTTCTAAGGGGTCTTCGTATCGACCAATTGGTCCTAAAATGTCACAAGACGTCTCATTCTAAGGGAAATAAAAAGTTCTAGTGCCCTTTTTAAGTGACCAAAAAAATTGGAGGGCACCTAGGCCCCCTCCCTCGCTCATTTTCTCCAAAGTGAACGGATCAAAATTTTGAGATAGCTATTTTGTTCCACATAGTCAAAAATAATAATAACTATGTCCTTGGGAATGACTTACTTCCCCAGAGTCCCTCAGGGAGGGGCTGCAAGTTACAAACTTCGGCCAGTGTTTACATATAATAATAGTTATCGGTAAGTGTACAGCGTTTTCAGGGGATTTTTTTTTTGGTTTTTGGGGTGGAGTTGAGGGGAGGAAGCTATGTAGGAGGATATTTCCTTGGAGAAATATGTCATGGGGAACAGAAATTCAATGAAAAGGGCGCAGGGTTTTCTAAAATTACTATAGAAAAACAATGAAAAAATAAACATGGAAAAGTTTTTTCAATTGAAAGTAAGGAGTAGCATTGCAACTTAAAACGAACAGAGATTATTACGCATATGAGGGGTTCTAAAAATACTTTAGCATAAAGAGCGAGGTATTTAGGAGGAGATAAATACCTCGCTCTTTATGCTGTAGTATTTTAGTAATTTCAACTATTTATTCTACGGCCTTTCGGATTACGGCCTTTCGGTCATTCTTAAAGAATTGGGACAAAACTTACGATTTAAGGTATAGAGAGAGGTATTAACGAGGGTACAAGCCCCTTCATATACATAATACATTTTTAAGAATATAAAAGTTCGTTACGTAAGCTAATTCTTAAGTTACGTATATTTATTACTAATAAAACATTCGTTAAAAATTAAAATTATAGTTGCCTTTTTATGTAGCCGAAAAATTGCAGGGCAACTAGGCTTTTCCCACCCCTTATTTCTCAAAATCGTCTGATCAAAACTAAGAGAAATCCATTTAGCCAAAAAAGGAATTAATATGCAAATTTCATTTGAATAATTTATGTGTGGAGAGCCAAATCAAACATGCATTAATTCAAAAACGTTAAGAAGTTACATAAAAAAAACTAGTTTTTTAACTGAAAGTAAGGAGCGACATTAAAACTTAAAACGAACAGAAATTACTCCGTATATGAAATGGGTTGTCCCCTTCGCAATCCCTCGCCCTTTACGCTAAAGTTTGACTCTTTGCCACAATTCTGATTTTTAAAACAATTAAAAACTTTAGCGTAAAGAGCAAGGGATTGAGGAGGGGACAACCCATTTCATATACGGAGTAATTTCTGTTCGTTTTAAGTTTTAATATCGCTACTTACTTCCAGTTAAAAAAACTAGTTTTTTTTATGTATATTTTACTAAACCGATTTATAATAGTACTGAACCAACTACGAAAAGGCCTTTGAGACAGGCTGCTAAACAAGCAAGATTAGCTTTAAGAAATTGCATCTAATCATTTTGTTCTCTTTAGTTTGTATGAGCTTATATTCTCGTTTCATTCTTTTCGCCAGTCCTGGATGAAATTCGTTGAAGTAAGGATGCTAGGGCTATTTTTAAAAAAAAGTTTTCAAAAAAAAAGTTTTAAAAAGTATTTTTAATTATTTAGTTTTAATCTCACAATTTGATGTAAGTTCATTTATATATATATATATATATATATATATATATATATATATATATATATATATATATATATATATATATATATATAGTTTCTCTCTTATTCTTGTATTGTGCTGAAGACGGCCCTTGGACATAAGGCTGAAGTATCCACAGAACTAATTTCCACTGTCTTGAAAAGATTTTCCCTATTGTCTCTACTTTGTATTTGTTTACTACATAACACCATTTCACTTCGCACACCATAGACTCTGGCTCGTGGAAAAGCAAAAACCATCCTTTTTAGCCCCAGGCAAGAGTTCTGCGGAGCTTTCCAAAATGTAATGCCATATTCATCAATCCGGACTGAGGTCCACACTTTCCGTAAAAACCGCACAGGTTAGACCCTTACCAGTTATCAATGCGCTCGGCACATGTTGATGAAACAAAAAAGAAGAAAAAATTGTTACATGTCAGAGAAATGTTTCTGCATGTCCCAAAACGTGCTTCGTTGTGGGAAAGCTATGTTGTGTAACTCTAGCGCCTAAGCCGCATTATAGTCACATTAGTCGATAAAATCAAAATTGCGCACGACTAAAGCACCAACTATGTATCCCCTATCTTCTGAAGCTGAACACTGCTCAACTTTCATGTTGAACAATGCATAAAGATACATAAAACTTTCAAGCATAAAATTTATGATGCATCATCAGAGTCAAAACTTAAGGTATACCTTTTTGAAACTTGAAAAGATGGAAGTTTAGGCAAAAGATACAAAAAAGTAGAATTAGTCGAATTAAATAGGAACAAGATAGTATCGACACAAACTTTCCAAACAATTTCGTGTCTTTTTAATTTCCATTTCTGCATTTTGTCTTTTTGTCGAGAGATATGACTATGGTTTGTTAACTACTAGTCCATTTTCAAACAGTTTGTGGTAACGAACTGAAGAAAGGAGCGACCCGGCTCAATAGTAACCGAAATTCTAAAAAATGGATTTTGATACCAATAGTTACATGAAAATAATTGTATTTTAATGCTGATTGAAAATATATAAGTTTCATCAAGTTTAGTATTACCCATCAATAGTTACGAGCCTGAGAAAATTTGCCTTATTTTAGAAAACAGAGGAAAACACCCCCTAAAAGACATAGAATTTTAACGAAAATTACACCTTCGCATTCGGCGTATCAGAAAACCTCACTATAGAAGTTTTAAGCTCCTATCTGCAAAAATGTGGATATTCGTATTTTTTGCCAGAAGGTATCAAGTAGGAAGTTTCAGAGAGTACTTAAAGGGGAAAATCAATTGACCAAAAGGCAAGATGTACATGCTACTGCTAATACTACTACTACTGCTAATCTTACTACTGTTACTTCCACTGCAACTACTTTTAAGGCTAAGAGCATTAATATGGGAATTACTGGCATTGCTGAGGGGAAAGTTGAACTAAATTCAAACTGTGAATAAATAGGTTATTTAAACAGTATATCGGCAATGTCACAACAATAACTAATTGTATTAAATTGAAACTTTCAGGGTTTGATGATGGAATATTAAACTGACCAAAAGGCAATAAGTTAATAATAATATTGCTACTAGTACTAGTACTATTACTGTTAATGCTACTGCTAGTCCTGTAACTGGTGCTACTAGTACAACTACTACTACTACTACTACTACTACTACTACTACTACTGCCTTGCCTACTATTACAGCTGTGCCTAAGTGTATGAAGGTTAAATTTTCAGAAAAGGTTTGGGGGGGGGGGGGTTGAACCAAATCACAATGCACCATGTTTGTAATCAAAAGAGCATACCAGCAATAGCTTAGGGACAGTTTGGCTTTTGAGATTGAAACATATAGGTTTGTCTGTGGGGGATGTTCAACTGACCAAAAGACAATATTGCATCCCAATACTACTGCTTTAACTTCTAATGCTAATACTAATGCTACTATTATTGCCACTGCTGCTAAAGTTAGGGCTACTACTATTGATTCTACTGCTACTACTGCTATAGCTCTGGTACTACTAGGCTACTCCTGTTGATGTTGACAGTGCTAATTGCATACTACTACTACTATAGCTATTGCTACTATGCAAGTTAAAGGTATTAAGGCAAAGCTTTCAAGGAATATTTAGGGGGATTTTGGACAAAATCAAAATGGGTGTCAAAACTGTACAGCAATAATAGCCTATCTCAGGAACAGCTTACCAGAGGCGCCATTTTGGGGGGGGGGCAAGCTTCCACCACAAAGGGCCCTTTGTCGGCCATAATAATTACGCAATTGTTATTAACCATTGTAAACTTTGAAAGTAGGTTAGATACATAATTAAGTTCTCAAGTTCTGTCAAATGACCATATCCTAGATAATTATGGTAATATTATAGATTTGAATATTTGCAGTAATTCCTCTAAGTTGACAGATCAAAGTAGGTCAGTTCCTGGCAAATATTTCAATTTTTGTTTCCTTGTTTTATTGAATATAAGTTACCGTTTTCAATTACTCGAGTCTGTTCTTATTCTGTTTCTGTCCTCGTCGTTTGTTATCTTATTGATTCAATATCTTATTTTTTTTTTGTTATCATGACTTTGTCAGGAGCTCAAAAGCGTAAATTGGCAGCCTTGAAGAAGGAGAAAGAGGGAGAAAATCAGTCTTCTCTGAGTAGATGGATTAAGGGCATTAGATGGGTGCATTTGGGGAAAAAGGGGCACGAGGAAGGGAGTAGGCTAGTTCCCCTCCGATCCCCTTTTCAATCTTAACTGTGCACTAGAACTTCCAATTTCTAATCGAAAGAGCCCCCTTCGAAGTTCACATGATCATCACTTCCACAAGTGCCTCTGGAAAAAGTAAACATCAAATAGAAAAAATAAAACGTTGAAGCCTAATGGCATTGACTGTAGGTAATGTTAGAACGTTTTTTTTTTTGCAAAAAAAAAAATAGAGAACAGTATTAAAAAATAAAACGAGCAGAAATCACAATAAATAATCGCATCAAAATAAAAAATAACAAATTTTTGGCTGAATATTTAAATTCTTTCAAAATTTAAATTACAATGTAATATTTTAGTTCTTAACCAAAAAGCTTTAAAACATTCCTAAGAAACATCATAAAACAATGTGAATTAAAAAATGAACAGAAACTGACTTTGAAAAAAGCTTTCAAATTTTTGTTCGAAGAAACTGTAGAGTTGTCAGTCTTTCCAAAGGAAAAATAAAAAATAGGAGAAGTATGGACAGACCCGCTAGTAGGGCCTTCTGTCCTGCATCCCTTCTTCCCAACAAAAGGCCGAGATCTTCCAAAATAATATTCTTCTCATGTTTACCATAAATGTGTATTTTTGTTTGTTTGTTTTAACTAGCTTTTAACTACACGTAGAGTAGTCGAGAATGTCGTAGTTGTCAATCTTTTAGTTTCGTCTTCACAGCTAAATATTTAAATTGGCTGTTTTGACGTTTCTTTTTTTTCAGTTTTCTGAAAATACAAGTAAGCTAAAAAAAATGAATAAGAAAAACTAATTACTGGTATCTAGATAAAAGTTCAAATAGTGCTACCTTATGGTTAAAACTACCGATATCTACTGCATTTGACCCTGAGAAAAAGCTATAATTCTTTGAGTGAATGCGAGTACAAGTTAAGAAAATACAAGTAATGGGTCTATATAAGGCTTATTTTTCAACGCATGTTAAAGAATTCTATAAAAGAACTTAATACTGAAGTTCTAAGGCCATTAATAGAACAACAATCCCAGGCCACATCTTTTATTTCATTTCCACAACAGAGCCATCTATTATACATATGTAACATTGCGCTATCTGTAGTAAAACTAGAGTTGGTGCTTCAGTACCTTCACCAAGCCTCTATGGATCTAAAGTAGGGCAGAAACTAGCTAATTTTGGTACCCAAGAAATATAAAGGTGTCAAAAATAGGACATGCTGACTGTTAATTTTGACGCTCTGAAAGTCAATAAAATTATGTAGATACCATGATAATGCATCTGACGAGCCCCTGTGGGATAACTACGTAATAACCGTTTGGATAGGAAAACTTGAATTAGTAGACTTCATGTTAATAATAAAGATTGAAGAAAATAGCAAACAATTATTCGTCTATGTAATAACTCCATCCTCTCTCCCCCTAAAAGCAAGAAATGTAACGTCAGAAGAATAAAACATATATGCCTGCTACAAAGTATCCGTGGTTGGCCTAACCAAGAAATATTCAGGGAAAACATTTCACCTCACGCTTAAGAAGGCTATTAAGAAAAAATTCTTAACGAATTTCCAATTTAGTGAGTGTCCTAGGGTACCATATTTAGGAAGCTGCTATCCCGGGTTTAGATACTTCAAGGTTCTGAATTTAGTAAACTGCTGCCCCAATTTTAGATCCCAAAGAGCATTGGTCCAGGTACCAAATACCCAGTTTTAGTGAGAATCCGCTATCCACTCCAAGAGAATAAGAAGAAGGTATATCCTGTGTAATGCATTAAGATGTTAAAATAATCTTAGTTATTATTACTAAATACGATGTTCGTAAAAACAGTATGGTGTTAAATAATAAGCAAGCTAAATGAATCAGATATAGAGAAATGACACAATAAGGCTCCGACTATTGGTTAAAAAAAGAACCATAGCCAAAATGATAAACGATGATCGTAAACCGGGGTAAACTAGTGATATTGATCCGTTTTTGTTTTTCATTAACTGCTGAGTTTACCCGTTACTATCAGCTTTACCGTTTAATGATATAGTTTGGAAAATTTATATTCTATAAATTAGTGAAACTGAAAGTAAATCAAAAGCGCTTAATGCTCTTAGATATAGTTATGTGAAAAGATACTACTTAAACTAAATACCGAATGTGTTTTATTACAGAATTTTCTATCTCAGATATTTTCTTTTTTGGACAACGCCTGCTCTTTGGGAAGTTTTATTTGATAACATAGAAGTCAAGGTAGAATACATACACATAGTAGCGTGCATTTTTGGCTGCAACGTAGGACAGCATTCTTGAACATTTTGAAAATGACAACGCATGTGTTAGGGAATTGTTCACGCGCATGATCAAGGTATTTGATAGTCTCAACCTTCAGATAGCAGTAGAAGGAGCTAAAAATATGGGTTTTTGTCTATTTTCTGTACGCATACTCACCAGTTTCCTTTCCAATATATATCAGAACGTCCAAATATCTAGAAATGAACCGTCATATTTTCGGATATTTCATGTAGCTCAGAGCTGGGGACAATGATCAGGTCTATTTTTATTTCTTACTGTTGTTAGACATATTTAATAGCAATTGTTTAATATTTTAAGCTTGATGATGACTGATGACTCATGACTGATGACTGATTACTAGCAGTTACTAACTTCGACTGTAGTACTGTTACTGCAACACTTTAAGATGACATGGTACCAGAGGCTTAGTCCTTGCTACCTTTCAATGTCTTGTTTACTCTTTAAATACAAAATATGCAAATCTCTTCATGTAGGATCCAACTTTACAAGAGTTAGCTAGTTTGTTGAATATCTCAAAACCAAACGTTTGACGGTATTTTTTTTTGTTATTGGTTTTGTAGTTTTCTAGCTTATTGATAAGAAAAAATCATTAACTATAAGGAACAGAAAACAAAAGAATATTTATGACTAGCATTTTAAATGGCTTTGGGCTATTTTTCATTGTCCAGTGGCATACACAGCAAAGTGACAAATTAATTAATTTAAAAAAAAGGTCCATAATTCCTATCAAATCAGTGATAAGCGATCCTCTTATCCTGCGTCCGCTCCAATCAGTTTTGTATAGTCTTTGATTCAATTCTTAGCAACAATTAAAAATTTATTTGCTTATTGGTGACTGAATTATTTTTATTTATTGAACAAATTTATGTGCGTTGATGTTTCGAAAATGTCTGACAAAATATGAAAATCATGAAGAAACAGATTTAATGTTTAAAATAAAGCACTTTTAGCTAATGGTTCATCCAATCTTTAGCATCACTAAATTTACTCGTTTAAACAAATATATTTCGAAGGAGAATAATTTATTCTCTGTTGACCCCTAAAGAACTAGAAAAGGTGACTTGAATATAATGCAATAATAGGGTTTCTATCACCTAAAGTTTTTCCATCCATTTTGTGTGTATGTAAAATTTGGCTGTACAGAACTAAAAAAAAAAAAAATCTAATTTCTGATGATTACTTTAATTTTGGATATTAAGCACGAATATGTAGGAATAGTTTTTTGGACTCAATATTTACCAGAAAGGATTTTGTCTGTAAGACGAACAATTCGACCAAAAACTTCCCAATAATGAATCAGTTAGTGGTAACGAGCTGTAAGTAAGGAGTGACCCGGCTCAGTCATAACCGATACTCTAAAAAACAGAATTTTAAAACTAATAGATGTATCAAAAGAATCGGATTCTTATGCTTATATTAAACATATATGAAACATCAAGTTTAGTCCCACCCATCAAAACTTACGAGCCTAAGAAAATTTGACTTATTTTTGAAAAAAGGAAGAAATACCCCCTAAAAGTCATAAAACCTTAATGAAAATCTCACAATCAGACTCAGCGTATCAGAGAACCATGCTGAAAAGGATCTAAGCTCATATCTGGAAAAATATTGAATTTCGTACTTTTTTTTTCCGGAAGAAAGATCACAGATACGCGTAGAAGAAAATTGGAACTTGGAATGTTACGACGTTAAAAAATAACATACGTCGTATCGTATTAAAAGTGAGTCGTATCGAAATTTTGACCAACGAATTCAGACGATTCAAACTGGACTTATTAGCAGTTTTAGAAACTCATATCACAGGAGTAGGAAGCATGACATTAGGCGATATAGAATTTGTTTACTCAGGCAGGAAGGATGGGGTACATAGACAAGAAGTAGGGTTCATGATGAATAAGGATACTGCTAAGTTAAGCAGGGTTGGGTTCTATCCCCCTTTATATGGATCATTTTGATGAATTGTGTCTAAAGGAGCATAGGAAAGGCAATGGGAGATCACAGAATTAAATGGGGAGGAAAAACTCTCCTGGACTTAGATAATGCTGATGATTTGAGCATCCTAGATTAAACAGTAAAGATAATGAATGAGCTTTTAGAGGTTTTGCGAGATTAGGTTTCTAGAATAGGTCTGAAAATAAATATTAAGAAGACTCAGTCACTAAGACTAAGTCAATAATTGAAGATGAAAAGGTGACGTTGGGTAACCAAAAGATTGATCAGGTGGTCAGCTTCACTTACCTTGGTAGTATTATTAGTAAAGATGGTGGGAGCAGTAAAGATGTTAAAAAGCAGGCCATGGCTGTCATTAGATATATCGCTTTCTGCAATAATAAACAAACATCTCCCACAATGTCTTTTTTACTGCTAATCAGCTAAACCTCTTATGGTCCACTGGAAAAGTTATTCATATTTGCTGTGTGTGAGGCATAAGTGTGGCGTAACAAGTTACTGTTGAGAAAACAAAGCGAAAACCTGTAACTTCTTTATTGCTTGTAATATGGCTCTAATAAGAACTGAAAGTTATTTGCACCACGAGGAGGGAGCGCATACGAGAAAAGAACAAAATCAATTACGAATTAATGACACGATATTATTCAACACACCATTTTGGTAATTGAGTCCAAGAAGAGAGTTTGACCGGACCTTGCTAAAATTGAGTGGTGCCATTTGGGGAGGGGCAGTTGATCACCAATAACTTGGAGAAAGAAAATTATTATATATCCCATGCCCCTAGACTCTCCGGAGTGGACCTCTCTTGCCCCCCAACCCTTCCTTGAAAAAAAAAATTGTACCTATGCCCCTGATAAAGTAGCTGGGTAAGACTTGATACTGCTTTCCAGTTTCTGCTTTATTTTCTATTGTTTCTTACAACAGCTGTTTTGTAAAATATTTACCGCCAAACGCTCAATTTGACAAACATCACTTTTTAACTCGTTTCTTCAACTCACCGATTTTTACATTCCTTTCTTTGTTTGTTCATCAAATAAATTGCTTCAATTTGTGATCTGTTTTTGACCATTTCCGAATGCTCAATGCCAATCAAAATTTATCAGTAAATGATGATGTAAAATGCAACATCAAAATTCCCCACAAAATTTCCCTCTTATATATTCCTTTTTGTATGCATTAAATAAAAAAAAAAATTTTAACGGGAAGTAAGGAGCGACATTAAAACTTAAAACAAACAGAAATTACTTCGTATATGAAAGGGCTGCTTCCTCCGCTCTTTACGCTAAAGTTTGACTCTGTCTCTTAATTCTACTTTTTAAAAAAGTAAAAAACTTTAGCGTAAAGAGCTAAATTTACATTTACCTATAATCCATCTTGGGATTAGATACAACAGCTTTTATATCCTGGACAATCAACGGTTCATAGACATGACATTACGGCCCGTGTCCTCCGGCAAAAGTTACTCTTCTTCATCTCCTACAGAGTTATGGGAGAAAAACAAATCGCAAATGGCCGAGAATATACTCAACTAAATACGGCTAGAAAGGTCAGATATGACCTTGGACTTTACGACATAAATTTATTACTACACTTTAGTTATGATGGAAGATTTTTGCTTATCTATTGCAAACAATCTTCTCAAGCATTTGGGAATGCCTTCACCTAATCGTACTGCTTCTATTTCTAAATGTGTAGAATGGGACCGTGAACAAAGTTACAACACAATTGATTTATTGTCGTATGTTACAGACCGGGACACCGGGACACCTGGACACAAGGAATATAAATGACGACCGGGACACTCGAAGAGAAATTACAGACCGAGACATCGAGACACAAATGACGACCGGGACACAGGGAATATAAATGACGACCAGGACACACGGACACAACTACAACGGGGACGCCAGGGTGGGCACATGGGGGATATATAATTGACGATGGGGACACAGGGAATATTCGATTAGCAATTACCATCAACAAAGCCCAAGGGGAATCCTTAGAAAAATGCGGTATAGATCTTGGTGGGACAAATAAGAAGGAGTCGTTATTAATATAATAGGAACCGATCCGCTTTATTGGGGGGGGGGTTAACTATGAAAAATAGAAAAATTACGTATTTTAACTTACAAAGGAGTGAGCGGATCTTCCTGAAACTTCTTATTGAGAAGGACCTTGTAACTAAGATCTCTTATTTCGAATATCAACCGGATTCAGGGTCATTAGGGGGAGGCAGCTGGGGGGGGGACTGGAAATCTTAGAAAATACTTAAAGCGGAAAGATCAAGATGAAACTGGATGGAAAGAATAAAAACCTATCTAATATATGTGATTGACATAACCGGACTGGATCTGCTCTCTTTGGTGGAGTTGGGGGGGGGGGGTATTTCGGAAAAATTAGGTATTTGTAACTTACGAATGGGTGACCAGATCTTAATGAAATTTGATATTTAGAAGGATCTTGTGCTGTAAAGCTCTAATTTTAAATTCTGATTAGATCCTGTGACATATGAGGGAGTTGGAGGGGGAAACCTGGATAAAGCTAATAATAATTTTGCCATAATTTGTCAGAAACTGTATTGTGATATCTTAAAAAGGGAGTTATGCACAACTAATGTTTATGAAAAGGTAAATATAGAGGATGAGAATTTAATTGAAAAGACTGAAGAAATACTTTTTAAAAATTTTAATATTAAAATAAATGACAATGATAAAAAGTTCCCTTTCCTATATTGGACTGTAAAATTTCATAAGAATCCCCCTAAACCACGGTTTATTGCTGGAGCAGCTAAATGTCCAACCCGCATTGCTGCTACTGACCTCTCTTTAATTTTAAAGGAAATTGTAAATAAACTTAAAACCTATTGTTCTGGTATTAAAAAATTTTCGAATTTTAATCCATACTGGAGTGTTAATAATTCACTGCAGGTGATAGATTCTTTAACAATGGTTTCAGCTAAAAGAATTGAGTCTTTCGATTTTGCGACAATGTATACTAATTTATACTAATTTATACTAATTGTATACTAATCGAAAGAGCCCCCTTCGAAGTTCACATGATCATCACTTCCACAAGTGCCTCTGGAAAAAGTAAACATCAAATAGAAAAAATAAAACGTTGAAGCCTAATGGCATTGACTGTAGGTAATGTTAGAACGTTTTTTTTTTTGCAAAAAAAAAATAGAGAACAGTATTAAAAAATAAAACGAGCAGAAATCACAATAAATAATCGCATCAAAATAAAAAATAACAAATTTTTGGCTGAATATTTAAATTCTTTCAAAATTTAAATTACAATGTAATATTTTAGTTCTTAACCAAAAAGCTTTAAAACATTCCTAAGAAACATCATAAAACAATGTGAATTAAAAAATGAACAGAAACTGACTTTGAAAATAGCTTTCAAATTTTTGTTCGAAGAAACTGTAGAGTTGTCGGTCTTTCCAAAGGAAAAATAAAAAATAGGAGAAGTATGGACAGACCCGCTAGTAGGGCCTTCTGTCCTGCATCCCTTCTTCCCAACAAAAGGCCGAGATCTTCCAAAATAATATTCTTCTCATGTTTACCATAAATGTGTATTTTTGTTTGTTTGTTTTAACTAGCTTTTAACTACACGTTTTCTCACGTAGAGTAGTCGAGAATGTCGTAGTTGTCAATCTTTTAGTTTCGTCTTCACAGCTAAATATTTAAATTGGCTGTTTTGACGTTTCTTTTTTTTCAGTTTTCTGAAAATACAAGTAAGCTAAAAAAAATGAATAAGAAAAACTAATTACTGGTATCTAGATAAAAGTTCAAATAGTGCTACCTTATGGTTAAAACTACCGATATCTACTGCATTTGACCCTGAGAAAAAGCTATAATTCTTTGAGTGAATGCGAGTACAAGTTAAGAAAATACAAGTAATGGGTCTATATAAGGCTTATTTTTCAACGCATGTTAAAGAATTCTATAAAAGAACTTAATACTGAAGTTCTAAGGCCATTAATAGAACAACAATCCCAGGCCACATCTTTTATTTCATTTCCACAACAGAGCCATCTATTATACATATGTAACATTGCGCTATCTGTAGTAAAACTAGATTTGGTGCTTCAGTACCTTCACCAAGCCTCTATGGATCTAAAGTAGGGCAGAAACTAGCTAATTTTGGTACCCAAGAAATATAAAGGTGTCAAAAATAGGACATGCTGACTGTTAATTTTGACGCTCTGAAAGTCAATAAAATTATGTAGATACCATGATAATGCATCTGACGAGCCCCTGTGGGATCACTACGTAATAACCGTTTGGATAGGAAAACTTGAATTAGTAGACTTCATGTTAATAATAAAGATTGAAGAAAATAGCAAACAATTATTCGTCTATGTAATAACTCCATCCTCTCTCCCCCTAAAAGCAAGAAATGTAACGTCAGAAGAATAAAACATATATGCCTGCTACAAAGTATCCGTGGTTGGCCTAACCAAGAAATATTCAGGGAAAACATTTCACCTCACGCTTAAGAAGGCTATTAAGAAAAAATTCTTAACGAATTTCCAATTTAGTGAGTGTCCTAGGGTACCATATTTAGGAAGCTGCTATCCCGGGTTTAGATACTTCAAGGTTCTGAATTTAGTAAACTGCTGCCCCAATTTTAGATCCCAAAGAGCATTGGTCCAGGTACCAAATACCCAGTTTTAGTGAGAATCCGCTATCCACTCCAAGAGAATAAGAAGAAGGTATATCCTGTGTAATGCATTAAGATGTTAAAATAATCTTAGTTATTATTACTAAATACGATGTTCGTAAAAACAGTATGGTGTTAAATAATAAGCAAGCTAAATGAATCAGATATAGAGAAATGACACAATAAGGCTCCGACTATTGGTTAAAAAAAGAACCATAGCCAAAATGATAAACGATGATCGTAAACCGGGGTAAACTAGTGATATTGATCCGTTTTTGTTTTTCATTAACTGCTGAGTTTACCCGTTACTATCAGCTTTACCGTTTAATGATATAGTTTGGAAAATTTATATTCTATAAATTAGTGAAACTGAAAGTAAATCAAAAGCGCTTAATGCTCTTAGATATAGTTATGTGAAAAGATACTACTTAAACTAAATACCGAATGTTTTTTATTACAGAATTTTCTATCTCAGATATTTTCTTTTTTGGACAACGCCTGCTCTTTGGGAAGTTTTATTTGATAACATAGAAGTCAAGGTAGAATACATACACATAGTAGCGTGCATTTTTTGGCTGCAACGTAGGACAGCATTCTTGAACATTTTGAAAATGACAACGCATGTGTTAGGGAATTGTTCACGCGCATGATCAAGGTATTTGATAGTCTCAACCTTCAGATAGCAGTAGAAGGAGCTAAAAATATGGGTTTTTGTCTATTTTCTGTACGCATACTCACCAGTTTCCTTTCCAATATATATCAGAACGTCCAAATATCTAGAAATGAACCGTCATATTTTCGGATATTTCATGTAGCTCAGAGCTGGGGACAATGATCAGGTCTATTTTTATTTCTTACTGTTGTTAGACATATTTAATAGCAATTGTTTAATATTTTAAGCTTGATGATGACTGATGACTCATGACTGATGACTGATTACTAGCAGTTACTAACTTCGACTGTAGTACTGTTACTGCAACACTTTAAGATGACATGGTACCAGAGGCTTAGTCCTTGCTACCTTTCAATGTCTTGTTTACTCTTTAAATACAAAATATGCAAATCTCTTCACGTAGGATCCAACTTTACAAGAGTTAGCTAGTTTGTTGAATATCTCAAAACCAAACGTTTGACGGTATTTTTTTTTGTTATTGGTTTTGTAGTTTTCTAGCTTATTGATAAGAAAAAATCATTAACTATAAGGAACAGAAAACAAAAGAATATTTATGACTAGCATTTTAAATGGCTTTGGGCTATTTTTCATTGTCCAGTGGCATACACAGCAAAGTGACAAATTAATTAATTTAAAAAAAAGGTCCATAATTCCTATCAAATCAGTGATAAGCGATCCTCTTATCCTGCGTCCGCTCCAATCAGTTTTGTATAGTCTTTGATTCAATTCTTAGCAACAATTAAAAATTTATTTGCTTATTGGTGACTGAATTATTTTTATTTATTGAACAAATTTATGTGCGTTGATGTTTCGAAAATGTCTGACAAAATATGAAAATCATGAAGAAACAGATTTAATGTTTAAAATAAAGCACTTTTAGCTAATGGTTCATCCAATCTTTAGCATCACTAAATTTACTCGTTTAAACAAATATATTTCGAAGGAGAATAATTTATTCTCTGTTGACCCCTAAAGAACTAGAAAAGGTGACTTGAATATAATGCAATAATAGGGTTTCTATCACCTAAAGTTTTTCCATCCATTTTGTGTGTATGTAAAATTTGGCTGTACAGAACTAAAAAAAAAAAAAATCTAATTTCTGATGATTACTTTAATTTTGGATATTAAGCACGAATATGTAGGAATAGTTTTTTGGACTCAATATTTACCAGAAAGGATTTTGCCTGTAAGACGAACAATTCGACCAAAAACTTCCCAATAATGAATCAGTTAGTGGTAACGAGCTGTAAGTAAGGAGTGACCCGGCTCAGTCATAACCGATACTCTAAAAAACAGAATTTTAAAACTAATAGATGTATCAAAAGAATCGGATTCTTATGCTTATATTAAACATATATGAAACATCAAGTTTAGTCCCACCCATCAAAACTTACGAGCCTAAGAAAATTTGACTTATTTTCGAAAAAAGGAAGAAATACCCCCTAAAAGTCATAAAACCTTAATGAAAATCACACAATCAGACTCAGCGTATCAGAGAACCATGCTGAAAAGGATCTAAGCTCATATCTGGAAAAATATTGAATTTCGTACTTTTTTTTCCGGAAGAAAGATCACAGATACGCGTAGAAGAAAATTGGAACTTGGAATGTTACGACGTTAAAAAATAACATACGTCGTATCGTATTAAAAGTGAGTCGTATCGAAATTTTGACCAACGAATTCAGACGATTCAAACTGGACTTATTAGCAGTTTTAGAAACTCATATCACAGGAGTAGGAAGCATGACATTAGGCGATATAGAATTTGTTTACTCAGGCAGGAAGGATGGGGTACATAGACAAGAAGTAGGGTTCATGATGAATAAGGATACTGCTAAGTTAAGCAGGGTTGGGTTCTATTCCCCTTTATATGGATCATTTTGATGAATTGTGTCTAAAGGAGCATAGGAAAGGCAATGGGAGATCACAGAATTAAATGGGGAGGAAAAACTCTCCTGGACTTAGATAATGCTGATGATTTGAGCATCCTAGATTAAACAGTAAAGATAATGAATGAGCTTTTAGAGGTTTTGCGAGATTAGGTTTCTAGAATAGGTCTGAAAATAAATATTAAGAAGACTCAGTCACTAAGACTAAGTCAATAATTGAAGATGAAAAGGTGACGTTGGGTAACCAAAAGATTGATCAGGTGGTCAGCTTCACTTACCTTGGTAGTATTATTAGTAAAGATGGTGGGAGCAGTAAAGATGTTAAAAAGCAGGCCATGGCTGTCATTAGATATATCGCTTTCTGCAATAATAAACAAACATCTCCCACAATGTCTTTTTTACTGCTAATCAGCTAAACCTCTTATGGTCCACTGGAAAAGTTATTCATATTTGCTGTGTGTGAGGCATAAGTGTGGCGTAACAAGTTACTGTTGAGAAAACAAAGCGAAAACCTGTAACTTCTTTATTGCTTGTAATATGGCTCTAATAAGAACTGAAAGTTATTTGCACCACGAGGAGGGAGCGCATACGAGAAAAGAACAAAATCAATTACGAATTAATGACACGATATTATTCAACACACCATTTTGGTAATTGAGTCCAAGAAGAGAGTTTGACCGGACCTTGCTAAAATTGAGTGGTGCCATTTGGGGAGGGGCAGTTGATCACCAATAACTTGGAGAAAGAAAATTATTATATATCCCATGCCCCTAGACTCTCCGGAGTGGACCTCTCTTGCCCCCCAACCCTTCCTTGAAAAAAAAAATTGTACCTATGCCCCTGATAAAGTAGCTGGGTAAGACTTGATACTGCTTTCCAGTTTCTGCTTTATTTTCTATTGTTTCTTACAACAGCTGTTTTGTAAAATATTTACCGCCAAACGCTCAATTTGACAAACATCACTTTTTAACTCGTTTCTTCAACTCACCGATTTTTACATTCCTTTCTTTGTTTGTTCATCAAATAAATTGCTTCAATTTGTGATCTGTTTTTGACCATTTCCGAATGCTCAATGCCAATCAAAATTTATCAGTAAATGATGATGTAAAATGCAACATCAAAATTCCCCACAAAATTTCCCTCTTATATATTCCTTTTTGTATGCATTAAATAAAAAAAAAATTTTTAACGGGAAGTAAGGAGCGACATTAAAACTTAAAACAAACAGAAATTACTTCGTATATGAAAGGGCTGCTTCCTCCGCTCTTTACGCTAAAGTTTGACTCTGTCTCTTAATTCTACTTTTTAAAACAGTAAAAAACTTTAGCGTAAAGAGCTAAATTTACATTTACCTATAATCCATCTTGGGATTAGATACAACAGCTTTTATATCCTGGACAATCACCGGTTCATAGACATGACATTACGGCCCGTGTCCTCCGGAAAAAGTTACTCTTCTTCATCTCCTACAGAGTTATGGGAGAAAAACAAATCGCAAATGGCCGAGAATATACTCAACTAAATACGGCTAGAAAGGTCAAATTTGACCTTGGACTTTACGACATAAATTTATTACTACACTTTAGTTATGATGGAAGATTTGTGCTTATCTATTGCAAACAATCTTCTCAAGCATTTGGGAATGCCTTCACCTAATCGTACTGCTTCTATTTCTAAATGTGTAGAATGGGATCGTGAACAAAGTTACAACACAATTGATTTATTGTCGTATGTTACAGACCGGGACACCGGGACACCTGGACACAAGGAATATAAATGACGACCGGGACACTCGAAGAGAAATTACAGACCGAGACATCGAGACACAAATGACGACCGGGACACAGGGAATATAAATGACGACCAGGACACACGGACACAACTACAACGGGGACGCCAGGGTGGGCACATGGGGGATATATAATTGACGATGGGGACACAGGGAATATTCGATTAGCAATTACCATCAACACAGCCCAAGGGGAATCCTTAGAAAAATGCGGTATAGATCTTGGTGGGACAAATAAGAAGGAGTCGTGATTAATATAATAGGAACCGATCCGCTTTATTGGGGGGGGGTTAACTATGAAAAATAGAAAAATTACGTATTTTAACTTACAAAGGAGTGAGCGGATCTTCCTGAAACTTCTTATTGAGAAGGACCTTGTAACTAAGATCTCTTATTTCGAATATCAACCGGATTCAGGGTCATTAGGGGGAGGCAGTTGGGGGGGGACTGGAAATCTTAGAAAATACTTAAAGCGGAAAGATCAAGATGAAACTGGATGGAAAGAATAAAAACCTATCTAATATATGTGATTGACATAACCGGACTGGATCTGCTCTCTTTGGTGGAGTTGGGGGGGGGGGGTATTTCGGAAAAATTAGGTATTTGTAACTTATGAATGGGTGACCAGATCTTAATGAAATTTGATATTTAGAAGGATCTTGTGCTGTAAAGCTCTAATTTTAAATTCTGATTAGATCCTGTGACATATGGGGGAGTTGGAGGGGGAAACCTGGATAAAGCTAATAATAATTTTGCCATAATTTGTCAGAAACTGTATTGTGATATCTTAAAAAGGGAGTTATGCACAACTAATGTTTATGAAAAGGTAAATATAGAGGATGAGAATTTAATTGAAAAGACTGAAGAACTACTTTTTAAAAATTTTAATATTAAAATAAATGACAATGATAAAAAGTTCCCTTTCCTATATTGGACTGTAAAATTTCATAAGAATCCCCCTAAACCACGGTTTATTGCTGGAGCAGCTAAATGTCCAACCCGCATTGCTGCTACTGACCTCTCTTTAATTTTAAAGGAAATTGTAAATAAACTTAAAACCTATTGTTCTGGTATTAAAAAATTTTCGAATTTTAATCCATACTGGAGTGTTAATAATTCACTGCAGGTGATAGATTCTTTAACAATGGTTTCAGCTAAAAGAATTGAGTCTTTCGATTTTGCGACAATGTATACTAATTTATCACTTAATTTAGTGTTTGATAATTTAAAAACTGTTATAAAGAAATCTTTCCTCTTATCTAGTAAAAGGTTCTTAAAAATAGACAGTTATAATAAAAAAGCTATATGGACAAACTGCTTTAATACTACAGTTAACTTGAGATATTACAGCTTGGATATGATTTTTGAGTTATTGGAATTTGTTTTATACAATACTTATATAAGATTTGTGGGTGATTTGTACAAGCAAATTATGGGAATTCCCGTGGGGGGGAATGCCAGCCCATTTATAGCTGACTTGTTTTTAAGTCAACTAGATTATAAATATATGATGGATAAGAATAATCCAATTAATTTAAAACATGCTTTGTCAAATAATAAAAGATATTTAGATGATATTTTGGTCTTAAATTGTAAGGATTTCATTGATATTTCTAAAAATATATATCCATCAGAGCTTATTCTTGAGCCTAGTCATGGCGCTGGTCATGAAGATCATTTCTTAGATTTAAATATTAATATTTGTGATAATAATAAATTAAGTTTTAAAATGTATAATAAAACGGATGATTTTGATTTTGAAGTGATTAGTTTCCCATTCCCTGAAAGTAATATACACTCAAATATCACATATTCAGCGTTTTTCTCACAGTTACTTCGTTATGCAAGGATTTGTAGTAATTATATTGATTTTAAAAATAGATGTAAAATCTTAAGCCAAAAATTGATATCAAGAGGTTTTTCTGCAAATAAATTAACTTGGCAATTTAAAAAATTTAGTTTTCATTATAACGAACTTTTAAATAAATATCAAAAGAATTATCTAGAAATACTTAAAGAAATTTTTAACTAATTTCGGAGGTTCGAGAAATGTTGTCACAGCGCCATTTATTTTGAATTGTGTTTCTAATTGAGCGGATTTTTTAAAAAATTAGCCACATGGTAAAGATGAATTCTATAATTGTTTAGTTCATTCAGGTTTTTTGCAATGTGTTAATATTTGTGATTTGGTAAAATTTATAATATTCAGTTTACCTATTGTTACTAAAGGGATGGATATATTAATAGGATAAGCTTGTTTTGGTTTTACTTGGTTGTTTTACATTTGCTGTTTTTTTTCATAGGCATGTATTTTGGGGGTGATACCTGACGCGGGGATGCCATGGATATTCTGTGGTAGCCACGACACTTTGCTGGGTAGAGAATTTAGAGTGGCGAAACCCTATATAGGCCAGTGTATTCTCCTGATGAGCCATTATGTTGGGTGTTGCCTCTGAATTATTTGTCTATATTATTTTTTCCATTGTTCGGTAAATGACGACTTATACTTATTGACGACATGACTGCCTGTCCATGGATTATTCTTTATGGTTGATTGTGTGTGGCTATGCTGTTTGACCTATGTGATTGTATGGATGAGTAGGGTTAAGGCCTCATTCAAGTGCTGGTCTATATTAATCACTAATTTAGGAAAACAGTCTTCCTTTTCTCCTTCTGTCTCTTTATTTATTTATTTATTTTTTTTTGTGTTTGTGCTGTAGCATTGGTGATTTCTCTTTTCATGATATTATTCCAGGTTGGATCCAGTGCTGGTGGATAAAATTTTTTTTTTGTTTTCTCCCCGACAGACCTTTACCCTGGTCCAGGTTTTTAACCTGATATTGTTAATTATTGGTGAGATGGCACTTATGCAAATTTCATGTTCTTTCATCTTTTTGTTTATGTATTTATTGACCTATTGACCTATTGACCTTGGCATGTTTTTTGGACTTTGATTGTTGGATTTTGATTTCGATGTTGGTTTGTTTTGGATTTATTTTCAATAACTTTTTATGCAACAAAACACAAATATTAGCCTCGGAACTCGGAACGATTTTTTGAAAGTTAGTAAGTGTAAAAGTCGTTGTTTTCTTTGCCAAGATCATTTTGTCCCACGGACTTCTGTTAAAAGTACATTGTATAATAAAAATTTTGCATGCAAGTTACGTGGTAATGTTAATTGTAGAACAACCAATGTAATTTACCTATTAGAATGTAATAAATGCTGCCTACAATATGTGGGGGAAACAACTAATAATATATATAAAAGATTTTCTGGACACAAGACAATAGTTAATAATGAAAAAACTAATAACTATCTAGTTCAACATTGTAATAATGGTAAATGTTCCATATCAGATATAACTGTCACAATTTTAGAAAATTTAGAATTAGAAAATTTAAATAAAGAAGAGAAGAATAATAGACTACGTAAACAGGAGGATTTCTGGATCCATACTCTTGGTACAGCTTATCCTTTTGGGCTAAATGATCGTGTAGCAAAATATGGTGACATGTCTCATGTTGTTGTTAAATGTATTGATGGTTTTATGGACCATCCTTCTTTCACTTGTCCTACTAAACGTAAAAAACGATCGAGAAGACATAGGAAAAATAATAGAAAAAATGAATTAGATGTACATATGCTTTCTATAGATCTATGCCAGCTACTTGAATCTAGGGGTATGATTTCTGTAATAAAGTGTCTAAATAATTTATCCAAGAGGAATTTAATCAAACTTTTCTGGATTGTTAAGAATAATACAGCTCTTGATTATAATTTTAAAGTAATATGTGATACAATTTGCATTCTAACTAAAACGAAATTTATTTCAAAAAAGAAAAAGTTCGATAAGATTAGTAATAAGGATAACAGATTATATTTACCTATTAATTTTACTTGTATGCAGATTGAAGATATTAATTTACCAGAAATTTTAAATCAGCGGCATGTGAAACAGGCCCTTCCTAGTAATTTAAATTATAATGATAGTCCAGTTTTAACGTATAAATTTTCATAAACTATTGGGCAAATTATTTTTAATTATAATTTAATGCTAAAAAAACTAGATAGTGATATAAATTGGAAACCGGTTTGTAATTGTAAGCAACTTGGCCCATTTGTAAATCCTACTTACAAACATGTTATAACAGGGGACTTGTCAATAATAAAGCATGATGATCTTCAAATTATAATGAATAAAGGGGCTAATTTCCGTCTTTCTCATCATCTGAAACCATCGAGTGTTCTTGATGGCTTGGAAAATGATTTTGATTTATTTATTGATAAGTGGTGTAAGAAAGAGAATAAAAATAGAGAGAGTTTTCAAAGTTGGAAGAATTTAATTATTAGTAGAGTAAGAAATAAAATATATTCCAACTTAAAAAATAGTAACACTAAATCATTATTTTATAATGCGAAGATTAAACAAGCAATTGCTAATCTAAAGAATGAATTTGTAATTGTGCCAGTGGATAAAGCTAATAATAATTTTGCCATAATTTGTCAGAATCTGTATTGTGATATCTTAAAAAGGGAGTTATGCACAACTAATGTTTATGAAAAGGTAAATATAGAGGATGAGAATTTAATTGAAAAGACTGAAGAAATACTTTTTAAAAATTTTAATATTAAAATAAATGACAATGATAAAAAGTTCCCTTTCCTAAATTGGACTGTAAAATTTCATAAGAATCCCCCTAAACCACGGTTTATTGCTGGAGCAACTAAATGTCCAACCCGCATTGCTGCTACTGACCTCTCTTTAATTTTAAAGGAAATTGTAAATAAACTTAAAACCTATTGTTCTGGTATTAAAAAATTTTCGAATTTTAATCCATATTGGAGTGTTAATAATTCACTGCAGGTGATAGATTCTTAACAATGGTTTCAGCTAAAAGAATTGAGTCTTTCGATTTTGCGACAATGTATACTAATTTATCACTTAATTTAGTGTTTGATAATTTAAAAACTTTTATAAAGAAATCTTTCCTCTTATCTAGTAAAAGGTTCTTAAAAATAGACAGTTATAATAAAAAAGCTATATGGACAAACTGCTTTAATACTACAGTTAACGTGAGATGTTACAGCTTTGATATGATTTTTGAGTTATTGGAATTTGTTTTATACAATACTTATATAAGATTTGGGGGTGATTTGTACAAGCAAATTATGGGAATTCCCATGGGGGGGAATGCCAGCCCATTTATAGCTGACTTGTTTTTAAGTCAACTAGATTATAAATATATGATGGATAAGAATAATCCAATTAATTTAAAACATGCTTTGTCAAATAATAAAAGATATTTAGACGATATTTTGGTCTTAAATTGTATGGATTTCATTGATATTTCTAAAAATATATATCCATCAGAGCTTATTCTTGAGCCTAGTCATGGCGCTGGTCATGAAGATAATTTCTTAGATTTAAATATTAATATTTGTGATAATAATAAATTAAGTTTTAAAATGTATAATAAAACGTATGATTTTGATTTTGAAGTGATTAGTTTCCCATTCCCTGAAAGTAATATACACTCAAATATCACATATTCAGCGTTTTTCTCACAGTTACTTCGTTATGCAAGGATTTGTAGTAATTATATTGATTTTAAAAATAGATGTAAAATCTTAAGCCAAAAATTGATATCAAGAGGTTTTTCTGCAAATAAATTAACTTGGCAATTTAAAAAATTTAGTTTTCATTATAACGAACTTTTAAATAAATTTCAAAAGAATTATCTAGAAATACTTAAAGAAATTTTTAACTAATTTAGGAGGTTCGAGAAATGTTGTCACAGCGCCATTTATTTTGAATTGTGTTTCTAATTGAGCGGATTTCTTAAAAAATTAGCCACATGTTAAAGATGAATTCTATAATTGTTTAGTTCATTCAGGTTTTTTGCAATGTGTTAATATTTGTGATTTGGTAAAATTTATAATATTTAGTTTGCCTATTGTTGCTAAAGGGCGGGATATATTAATAGGATAAGCTTGTTTTGGTTTTACTTGGTGGTTTTACATTTGCTGTTTTTTTTCATAGGCATGCATTTTGGGGGTGATACCTGACGCGGGGATGCCATGGATATTCTGTGGTAGCCACAACACTGTGCTGGGTAGAGAATTTAGAGTGGCGAAACCCTATATAGGCCAGTGTATTCTCCTGATGAGCCCTTATGTTGGGTGTTGCCTCTGAATTATTTGTCTATATTATTTTTTCTATTGTTCGGTAAATGACGACTTATACTTATTGACGACATGACTGCCTGTCCATGGATTAATCTTTATGGTTGATTGTGTGTGGCTATGCTGTTTGACCTATGTGATTGTATGGATGAGTAGGGTTAAGGCCTCATTCAAGTGCTGGTCTATATTAATCACTAATTTAGGAAAACAGTCTTCCTTTTCTCCTTCTGTCTCTTTTTTTATTTTATTTATTTTTTTTTTGTGTTTGTGCTGTAGCATTGGTGATTTTTCTTTTCATGATATTATTCCAGGTTGGATCCAGTGCTGGTGGAGAAAATTTTTTTTTAGTTTTCTCCCCGACAGACCTTTACCCTGGTCCAGGTTTTTAACCTGATATTGTTAATTATTGGTGAGATGGCACTTATGCAAATTTCATGTTCTTTCATCTTTTTGTTTTGTATTTTTGTGTTTGTGCTGTAGCATTGGTGATTTCTCTTTTCATGATATATATAAAAGGATTGTATGTCTCAGATGCTCCATTTTCGACTCGAATTGGATCCGGGGACATAGAGGGTTGGAGGAGGGAAACAGAAATCTTGAAAAATGCTTAGAGTGGAGAGATCGGGATGACACTTGATGGAAAGATTAGGAACAAGTTCTAGACACGTGATTGACATAATTGGAACGGATCCGTTCTCTTTAGAGGAACTGGGGGGTGTTAATTTGGAACAATTAGAAAAATTGAGGTATTTTTAACCTAAGAACGGGTTACCGGATCTTAATGAAATTTGATATCTAGAAGGAATTCATGTCTTAGAGCTCTCATTTCAAATCCCAACCAGATCTGTTGACATTGGGGGGAGTTGGAGGGGGGAATCTTGGAAAACGCTTGGAGTGGAGGAATTGGGATGAAGCTTGTGGATAGAATAATTAAATGCCCTTGATACGTGATTGACGTAACCGTACTGGATTCACTCTCTTTGGTGGGGGGGAGGGGTTCAATGATTTGGCAAGTTTGGTGCTTCTGGAAGTGCTAGGACGATGGAAATTGGTAGTAGTGTCAGGGAGCTGCACAAATTGACTTGATAAAGTCGTTTTCCCGACTGGGAGGCTAAAGAGAGAGGAAAAATTAGAAAAAATGAGGTATTTATAAATTACGAATGAGTGATCAGATCTTAATGAATTTTGATGTTTAGAAGGGTATTGTGACTCAGAGTTCTCATTTAAATCCTGACCGGCATTAAGCCTCTAATTTTCCTTTTAAATCAATCTGTTGATTCTTAGAATTTTGTTAGAGCTCATACCATTTGAGCTCTTGGCTTTTAGCTCTTCTTGCCTCGTCGCAAATGCCATATGAGCTCTTAGCTTTTGTTTTTAGAAAAAAAAGTACTATATAACTAGTGTAGAGGGATTTGGTTCCAAGTATGTTTTTGTAAACCTTTTGGTTGTGTTTTTCTATAAGTATACCAATAGCTATAGTAGGAACTGTTATATAAAGACTATTGATGCGCTTTGAACTGCATGTCAAAATTGGATATCTCAGTAGGTAGTTTGTGAAACAGAAGAATGTGGAGCAATATTTTTTAATTTATCAGCATAAGTATGAATCTTCCAGAAAAGGGCAATATAAGAGATGTTGGGGAGAGCAACAGTGTTTTACAGCATTGACAAATTAACGGCGGTTGAAACGAAGCTTAGCATAAACATTGAAAGCATATGAAGCTGATATGCGGCGTTTTGTATGTTCTGTGAGGAGATGACGATGTTAACAATGTTTCCAATAGGAATGGTAAGATAAATGATTTTGGTCAGAAGGGGTGGGTCTTTTAATTTCCAAGCACAATTTCATATGAACTTTTCAGTATTGAATTTAAGACCGTTTCTTAAGAATTCTGTTTTTAATTTTAGAAATTATCTGAAATTTTCTTGCGTCCAAAGCTCGGCTGAGGTGAAAAATGTCATAGGCATATGTGAATAAGGAGATATTGAGGTCAGAAATAAAGTAATACAGCTGACACTAGGCTTGAGCTCCGAGGACATAATTATTGAAATAATAAGGTGAGGTAATGGTACCTTGCGTGGCTCCTTTCTTAACTGGTATAATTCTATTCAGTGGCATTGCCATCTTATCTTTCTTAAGGGGGATTTTAAGTCATACTCGTTGCTTAGCATGCATCTCACTTTTAGATCTGATGAGAGTCGGATTTCATCCTCTTATAGAAGCCCTTAAAAACATGAGGAGATGGATCAGGGAATCAAAGGTGAGGCGAACATCATGACACGCCAAGACGAGTGAACTACCTGTAAAAAAAAAGCATTAAACAGGGAATTAGCAACAACCATAAGAGCGTCTGCGTATCTATCGCCATTTTTAGAGGCAAATTGATGCGGAGGCGTGTAACGTTCTTCTTCAAGCTTTTTTTATGAAATTTAGTTCGTAAAGTTTGCATAAACTGGTTGACATAGTTATGGGTCTGAAAGATTTGCAATGATTGGTTTTTTTTTTTAGAGTAGGAGAAAAATCTCGCATTTCAAATGTTGACGGAACCAAATATCGTGTAAAAATCATCCGCAGCAGTAACTTGTTACATTCTAAAAGCGCAAGGTCACTATTTTTGATGTATAGAGTGTGAGTTTCATCTACGCCATGTGTTAGCTTTGACTTAAGGCGTCTAATAGCATCAGACACATACGTAGAGATACTGTTTAATCAGAGTCAGGTATTGCATGCGAAAATTGCTAAGCTCTTCTACATATTTGTGTTCAAGCCAGGGGTTTGGCGGAGAGAATAGAATAAGTGAAAATGATGGGCGTATAATGATTGGGTTTTTTATAACATAGATACCAAATTGATCCAAGTGATAAATGCATAAATTAGATAAGTCGATGAATTGAGGAAAATAAATTAAACAGAACAAGTTATGTAAAGCCTAGTTCATTTTGCACCACTTGTTAATTAGGTGAGTCGATGTTGAGGAAAAGAAGTTAAAAAGTTGTTTAACGCCCAGTTCATTTTGCAGTACTCGTGTTCACTTATGTTCATCGATTTTCGACAAAGAATAGTATGTGTTACTTTTGAAATCATTTTGAAACCAAGTAAAAAAGATCATGTATTTATTATTTTCGGCTTTTTAGTCCTCTCTAAGACTAAAATTTGTCTTATTCGAACCTATGTACTACGGCAAGTGTGCTTACCGCTCCGCTAACAGTTTTTGTTCAATAGTGGTTGTTTTACACTTTTATTGCACCCAATCACCCATTTATATTATTTTATCAAACAGTTCGTGGTAACGAACTGTAGTTAGGAGCGACCCGGCTCAATGGTAACCAAAACTCTAAAAAATGGAATTTTGATACCAATAGCTATATATATAAATATATTAAATATACAAGTTTCATCAAGTTTAATCCTACCCATCAAAAGTTACGAGCCTGAGAAAATTTGCCTTATTTTAGAAAATAGGGGGAAACAACCCCTAAATGTCATAGAATCTTAACGAAAATCTCACCATCACATTCAGCATATCAGTGAAACCTATTGTAGAAGTTTCAAGCTCCTATTTACAAAAATGTGGATTTTTTTATTTTTTAACAGAAGGCAGATCACGGAAGCGTGTTTATTTGTTTATTTGTTGTTTTTTTTTGTTGTTTTTTTTCCCCAGGGGTGATCGTATCGACCCAGTGGTCCAAAAATCTTGCGAGAGGGCTCATTCAAACGGAAATGAAAAGTTCTAGTGCCCTTTTTCAGTGACCAAAACATTGGAGGGCACCTAGGCCCCCTCCAACGCTAATTATTTTCCCAAGGTCAACGGATCGAAATTCTGAGATAGCCATTTTATTCAACGTAGTTATAAAACTTTATAACTATGTTTTTGGGGACGACTTACTCCCCCACAGTTCCCGTGGGAGGGGCCACAAATTACAAACTTTGACCAGTGCTTACATATAGTAATGGTTATTTGGAGGAGTAATGACGTTTTCTGGGGGATTTTTAGGTTGGGAGGGGGGGGGGGGGTGGAGAAGAGGGGGATATATTGGGGGAACTTTTTTGGAGGAATTTGTCATGGGGGAAGAAAAGTTTCATGAAGGGAGAGCAGGATTTTCTAGCATAATTAAAAAAAAAATGAAAAAATTAATATGTAAAAGTTTTTTCAACTGAAAGTAAGGAGATGCATTAAAACTTAAAACGAACAGAAATTATTACGTGTATGATCGGCTCACCTTCTCCTAATACCTCGTTCTTTACGCTAAAGCATTTTTAGTAATTTCAACTATTTATTCTACGACTTTCGTGATTCAGGGATCATTCTTAAGAAATAGGGACAAGATTTAATCTTTAGTGTTAAGAGCGAGGTACTGACAAGGGGGAGAATCCTTTAATATACGTAATAAAAACATGAGAATACAGAAGTTCGTTACGTAAGCTAATTTGTAAGTTACGTATATCTTTTACTAATAAATATTCGTAAAAAATCAAAATTTCTAGTTGTCTTTTAAGTAACCAAAAAATCAAAGGACAACTAGGCCTCCTTCCCCACTCCTTTTTTTCTCAAAATCACTCGATTAAAACTACGAGAAACCCAGTTAGCCAAAAAAAATCAATATGCAAATTTCGTTTTAATTATTCATCTGCGGAGAGCCAAAATCAAAATATGCATTAATTCAAAAACGTATAGAAATTAAATAAAAAAAAAGTTTTTTTTAACGGGAAGTAAGGAGCAACATTAAAACTTAAAACGAACAGAAATTACTTCGTATATGAAAGGGCTGCTTCCTCCGCTCTTTACACTAAAGTTTTTTACTGTTTTAAAAAGTAGAAAAAAGAAAGAGTCAAACTTTAGCGTAAAGAGCGGAGGACGCAGCCCTTTCATATACGAAGAAATTTCTGTTCGTTTTAAGTTTTAATGTCGCTCCTTACATCCCGTTAAAAAAAGCTGTTTTTTATTTATTTAATTCATACAAAAAGGGGTATATAAGAGGGAAATTTTGTGGGGATTTTTTATGTTGCATTTTACTTCATCATTTACTGATAAATTTTGATTGGCATTGAGCATTCGGAAATGGTCAAAAACAGATCACAAATTAAAGCAATTTATTTGATGAACAAACAAAGAAAGGAATGTAAAAATCGGTGAGTTGAAGAAACGAGTTGTAAAGTGATGTTTGTCAAATTGAGCGTTTGGTGGTAAATATTTTACAAAACAGCTGTTGTAACAAACAATAGAAAATAAAGCAGAAACTTGAAAGCAGTATCAAGTCTTACCCAGCTACTTTATCAGGGGCATAGCTCCAGTTTTTTTTTATTTCGGGGAGGGGTTGGGGGGCACGAGGGGTCCACTCCGGAGAGTCTAGGGGCATGGGATATATAATAAGTTTCTTTTTCCAAGTTGTTGGTGATAAACTGCCCCCCCCCCGAATGGCACCACTCAATTTTAGCAAGGCCCAGTCAAACTCTCTTCTTGGACTCAGTTACCAAAATCGTGTGTTGAATAGTATCGTGTCATTAATACGAAATTGATTTTGTTTTTTTCTGGTATACGCTCCCTCCTCGTGGTGCAAATAACTTTCAGTTCTTATTAGAACCATGTTACAAGCAATAAAGAAGTTACAGGTTTTCTCTTTGTTTTCTCAACAATAACTTGTTACGCCACGCTTATTCCTCACACTCAGCAAATATGAATAACTTTTCCAGTGGACCATAAGGGGTTTAGCTGATTAGCAGTAAAAAAGACATCGCGGGAGATGTTTGTTTACTATTGCAGAAAGCAATATATCTAATGACAGCCATGGCCAGCTTTTTAACATCTTTACTGCTCCCACCGTCTTTACTAATAATACTACCAAGGTAAGTGAAGCTGACCACCTGATCAATCTTTTGGTTACCCAACGTCATCTTTTCATCTTCAATTATTGACTTAGTCTTAGTGACTGAGCCTTCTTAACATTTATTTTCAGACCTATTCTAGCAACATAATCTCACAAAACCTCTAAAAGCTCATTCATTTTCTTTACTGTTTAATCTAGGATGCTCAAATCATCAGCATAATCTAAGTCCAGGAGAGTTTTTCCTCCCCATTTAATTCCGTGATCTCCCATTGCCTTTCCTATGCTCTTTTAGACACAATTCATCAAAATGATCCATATAAAGGGGGATAGAACCAAACCCTGCTGAACTTAGCAGTATCCTTATTCATCATGAACCCTACTTCTTGTCTATGTACCCCATCCTTCCTGCCTGAGTAAACAAATTCTATATCGCCTTATGTCATGCTTACTACTCCTGTGATATGAGTTTCTGAAACAGCTAATAAATCCAGTTTGAATTGTCTGAATTCGTTGGTTAAAATGTCGATACGACTCACATTTAATACGATACGACATATGTTATTTTTTAACGTCGTAACATTCCAAGTTCCAATTTTCTTCTACGCGTATCTGTTATCTTTCTTCCGAAAAAAAAAGTACGAAATTCCATATTTTTCCAGATAGGACCTTAGAACCTTTTCAGCATGGTTCTTCGATACGCTGAGTCTGATTGTGTGATTCTCATTAAGGTTATATGACTTTTAGGGGGTATTTCTCCCTAGTCAAATTTTCTTAGGCTCGTAAGTTTTGATGGGTAGGACTAAACTTGATGTGTCATGTATATAATATAAGCATAAAAATCCGATTCTTTTGATATATCTATTAGTATTAAAATTCTGTTTTTTAGAGAATCGGTTATGATTGAGCCGGGTCACTCCCTACTTACAGTTCGTTACCACGAACTGATTCATTACTTGGAAGTTTTTGGTCGAATTGTTCGTCTTACAGACAAAATCCTTTCTGGAAAATATTGAGTCCAAAAAACTATTTCTACATATTCGTGCTTAACATCCAAAATTAATGTTAAGTAATCTTCAGAAATTAAATTTTTTTTTAGTTCTGTACAGCCAAATTTTATACACACACAAAATGGATGGAAAAACTGTAGGTGATAGAAACACTATTATTGCATTATATTCACGTCACCTTTTCTAGTTTTTTAGGGATCAATAGAGAATAAATTATTCTCCTTCGAAATATCTTTGTTTAAACGAGTAAATTTAGTGATGCTAAAGATTGGATGAACCAGTAGCTAAAAGCGCTTTATTTTAAAAATTAAATCTGTTTCTTCGTGATTTTCATATTTTATCAGATATTTTCGAAACATCAACGCACATAAACTTGTACAATAAATACGAATAATTCAGTCACCAATAAGCAAATAAATTATTAAGTTTAGCTAAGAATTGAATCAAAGACTATAAAAAACTGATTGGAGCGGACGCAGGATAAGAGGATCGCTTATCACTGATTTGATAGGAATTATGGACCTTTTTTTAAATTAATTAATTTGTCACTTTGCTGTGTATGCCACTGGACAATGAAAAATAGCCCAAAGCCATTTAAAATGCTAGTCATAAATATTCTTTTGTTTTCTGTTCCTTATAGTTAATGATTTTTTCTTATCAATAAGCTAGAAAACTACAAAACCAATAACAAAAAAAAATACCGTCAAACGTTTGGTTTTGAGATATTCAACAAACTAGCTAACTCTTGTAAAGTTGGATCCTACATGAATAGATTTGCATATTTTGTATTTAAAGATTAAACAAGACATTGAAAGGTAGCAAGGACTAAGCCTCTGGCACCATGTCATCTTGAAGTGTTGCAGTAACTGTACTACAGTCGAAGTTAGTAACTGCTTGTAACAGTTAGTAACTGTACTAAATGTGCTACAATCTGTCCTATAGTCGAAGGGTTTAGTCTCAGTGCCAAGGGTTGAGTCATCAGTCATAATCAAGGTTGAAATATTAAATATTTGCCATTAAATACGTGTAACAACTGTAAGAAATAAAAATAGACCTGATCATTGTCCCTAGCTGTGAGCTACAGGAAATATCCAAGAATTCCAACGGTCCAAATCTGGGGATTTGGACGTTCTGATGTATATGGGAAAGGAAACTAGCTAGTATGCGTACAACAAATAGACGAATACCCATATTCTTAGCTTCTTCTGCTGCTACATGAGGGTTGAGACAAACAAATGCCTTTATCATGGCCGTGAACAATTCCCTAACACATGCGTTGTCATTTTCAAAATGTTCAAGAATGCTGTACTACATTATAACCAAAAAATGCACGCTGCTATGTGTGTATAATCTACCTTAACTTCTATGTTATCAAGTAAAACTTCCAACAAAGAACGACTTCCAACTTCCAGAAGAAAAACTTTCAACGTTGACAAAAAAAAATATCTGAGATAAAAAGCTCTGTGATAAAAAAAAAACACTTGGTATTTTGTTTAAGTGGTATCTTTTCACATAACTAAGTGCTTTTGATTTACTTGGAGCTTAAGTAATTTCTAGAATAGAAATCTTCCGAACTATGTCATTAAACGGTAAAGCTGATATTCACGGGTAAACTCAGCAGTTAAGTAAAAAAAAAAGCGGATCAATATCACTAGTTTACCCCGGTTTACGATCATCGTATCTCATTTTGGCTATGTTTCTTTTTTTTAACCAATAGTCGGAGTCTTACTCTGTCATTTCTCTACATCTGATTCATTTAGCTTGCTTATTATTTAACACCATACTGTTTTTACGAACATCATGTTTTGTAATAATAACTAAGATTATTTTAACACCTTGCTGCATTACACGGGATATACCTTCTTCTTATTTTCTTGGAGTAGATAGCAGATTCTTACTAAAATTGGGTATTTGGTACCCGGGCCATTGCTCTTTGGGATCTAAGATTGGGGTAGCAGTTTACTAAATCCAGAACCTTGAAGTATCTAAACCCGGGATAGCAGCTTCCTAAATATGGTACCCTAGGAAACTCACAAAATTGGAAATTAGTTAAGAATTTTTTTTTTAATAGCCTTCTTAAGCGTGAGGTGAAATGTTTTTCCTGAATATTTCTAGGTCAGGACAACCACGGATACTTTGTAGCAGGCATACATGTTTTATTCTTCTGACGTTACATTTCTTGCTTTTAGGGAGAGAGAGGATGGAGTTATTACATGAACGAATAATTGTTTGCTATTTTCGTCAATCTATATTATTAACATGAAATCTACTAATTTAAGTTTTACTAGCAAAACGGTTTTTACGTAGTAATCCCGCAGGGGCTCGTCAAATGCATTATCATGCTATCTACATATTTTTATTGACTTTCAGAGCGTCAAAATTAACAGTCAGCATGTCCTATTTAGACACCATTATATTTCTTGGGTACCAAAATTAGCTAGTTTCTCCCCTACTTTAGATCCATAGAGGCCTGGTGAAGGTACTGAAGCACCAACTCTAGTTTTACTACAGATAGTGCAGTGACACATATATATAATAGATGGCTCTGTTGTGGAAATGAAATAAAAGATGTGGCCTGGGATTGTTGTTCTATTAATGGTCTTAGAACTTCAGTATTAAGTTCTTTTATAGAATTCTTTAACATGCGTTGAAAAATAAGCCTTATATAGACCCATTACTTGTATTTTCTTAACTTGTACTCGCATTCACTCAAAGAATTATAGCTTTTTCTCAGGGTCAAATGCAGTAGATATCGGTAGTTTTAACCATAAGGTAGCACTATTTGAACTTTTATCTAGATACCAGTAATTATTTTTTCTTATTCATTTTTTTTAGCTTACTTGTATTTTCAGAAAACTGAAAAAAAAAAACGTCAAAACAGCCAATTTAAATATTTACATGTGATGACAAAACTAAAAGCTTGACAACTACGACATTATCGACTAGTGTACGTGAGAAAATGTGTAGTTAAAAGCTAGTTAAAACAAACAAACAAAAATACATATTTATGGTAAACATGAGAAGAATATTATTTTGGAAGATCTTTGCTTTTTGTTGGGAAGAAGGGGTGCAGGACAGAAAGCCCTACTAGCGGGTCTGCCCATACTTCTCCTATTTATTATTTTTCCTTTGGAAATACTGGCAACTCTAAAGTTTCTTCAAACAAAAATTTGAAAACTTTTTTCAAAGTCAGTTTCTGTTCATTTTTTAATTCACATTGTTTTATGATGTTTCTTGGGAATGTTTTAAAGTTTTTAAAAATTTTTGGCTAAGAACTAAAATATTAGATTATAATTTAAATTTTGAAGGAATTTGAATATTCAGCCGAAAATTTGTTATTTTTTAGTTTGATGCGATTATTTATTCTGATTTCTGTTCGTTTTATGTTTTAATAGTGTTCCCTATTTTTTTTTACTTATTAGAGAAGAAGCTGACGAAGGTTTATATCTATTACTAGAAATTACTGAAGAAATTATCTACAAAGAAATTATTAGCCACCACAACCCTGACATCCTCTTTAAACCAACAGAGATGTCTTCTTTCCAGAGATTCCTTTGCCTTCCGGGCATGGAAGAGTTCATAGAGAGTGGCAGGCTGACTGTCAATTTGGATGTTGATTTGTCCAGTGCCTCCAAGGGAATTAAGGAATTGATTATTCCTAAGATCACCATAAAAAAAAGGAGGGCCTCCCCCAAGCACTGATGAAAATCATATTCCTGGGAAAGCTGGCAGAATATGAGGAATACATTCAAGTTTATCAGATGGCTCAAAGACAGTAACAAAATGCAGTTGTGCAGTAGTTAAACCCTCCCAGAGCCTGTCTCTTTCATACCGTTTATCCCCTAATCTGACAATTTTCTCTGCAGAGCTTATGGCAATTAAGTTTTCACTTCAAGCCATATCAAGCCAAACAGAGAGCAAACACCAAAAGTATATTGTCTGCTCTGATTCACTTTCAGCTCTGGATTACCTCTCACACCAGCAACACCAAGCAAGAAATGTTGCCATTGAGATTGAAAATTTGGTTACTCAACTTGCAAAAAAGGGTATATATGTTCTATTCATATGGGTTCCAGCACACTGTGGTATAACAGGAAACGAACTAGCAGATCAGGCTGCAAAACAAGCCTCCCAACTAGGCCTGATCACCCAAACCCCTATCACTGGTCCTGAACTTCTTTCTTCAATTAGCTCAAAAATTTTTGAAGAAGAAGAGGCCTGGCTCCATTCTTCTCATACTCAGCTCCTCGATCTTTATGATTATAAGCAGCCTTCAAAAGAAATGTACCTCACTTCTCGCATCCTTTCTACCTGCCTATTTCGTCTTAGATGTGGCCATGCAAAGACAAAATCAACACTATTCCAGTGGAAAATGGCTCCATCCCCCAACTGTGACACTTGTGGAGTGTATGAAGATATATGCCACATCATCTTTAACTGTAGAAAATACGAAAAAGAGAGAGAAGCACTAAGAAATTGCTGTGAGAAGGCATTTAGTGCATTCACAATGCGTTCTGTTCTGGGACATCACACGTCTCCTCCTTGGGCTAAAAAACTAAGCACAAACCTATTAGGCATATTTTTTAAGACTACTGGTTTGGTTCATTCCCTATAATTTTTTTTTTTTTTTAAATTATTATTACCTGTTCAATAAGATTTTTAGAATTGCCCCATTTATCATTTTAGGTATATTTTATCGACATTTGGTTGTATTGTTATTGGTTATAATGTGTAAAATTTGTATTACTTTTTATTATTGTGTTGTACATGTATTTTAATTGATGTTTGACAATGTATAGTTGCAGTATTTTGATTCCCGTTTTTCAACGCAGGCAGTTGCTGCAGGCAAATAACCCTCCTCCATTAGCAAGTCAAGCGATACTGTTCTGGCTCAGTGAATAATGACTAAGTGACACCCAAGCAAGCCACAGAACAACTGAGTGATACGAACGCATATGACCTTTTGGTCGAACGCGTCAAACCCCAAACAACAACAACAACAACAGAAATTACTGAAATAAACCCTTGCAAAAGAGAAATGAATGCTCTAAGTTAATTTCGTCTTTTTATACCATAGAGGGATGCTATTCCAAGCCAATTTTGTGCCGATCTTGTTGAAGGTTCTTTACCGAGATTTTCGAAGCTTTCTTAGATCAGTATTTCACAGTTATTCAACGTATTTGAAAGTCTGGTTATAAAAGATTTTCTGACGGGCTGCCTACGTAAGCGTCATATTACCAAAAAAAACTTTAAATTATAACAGAATTGCGTAGTTTATGCAAAATTAAAAAATTTTAAAAGTAGTTTACATTTAAAGAACACCTTATCATTCAGTTCGTCTTTGTGACCGCAATTATGACTTTGGAAGTAGAAGATAATTGACAATGCACATTGTCAACTGTAATTGCCTTCACTTTATTAGGAAAATTAAATTTAGTCAGTAAAGCAAGAAATACAGAAGTAAATTATTTATGTATATTTTGCCATTCCATTGAATCTATCAGCCACGAGACTCATATAGGAATAGCCTTTTCCTACCATTTTGAAAAGGGTAAAGAAAGAAAACCCAAAAAGAAAGACAACCAAAAAAGAAAGACAACCAAAAAAGAAAGACAACCGATAAAAAGAAAATGTATCTCCTTTTGAAAGAACTAGAATAAGTTTGTAAGTACAGAAAATGATAAGCGAGAATTAAACAAAGTATTTTTTGTAAATAAACCAAAATTCGTGCACAAATGTGGAATTTTCTGAAAAGACAAATAAAAATATGCTTTCAGGTTTGAAGCCATCTGCCAATCAAGTCACTTCAGGAAACATTTCATGTCAAAACTTCAGCAGCATAACATTAAGCGTTATCCATGAGCAAGAAAGTATCCAGCTTAGTCCGTTAGCGAATCTTTCGAGAAGCAAGTTTAAGCCTAATCAGCAAGCTATGCTTCATAATCAAGAAATCAGACTGAAGGTTTTCAAGGAAATCAGAAAGCCAGGAAAGAGGAATTTCTAAAATTATACCATACGTTCGTTCTGGTTGTCCTGTCTATTGACGTTTCATTTATACACAGTTTTGAATGATTAGAGTCATTTCAGAAACAGAGATTTCTTTTTCATCAGAAGGCACAGCAAGCAATTCAAGAAACCAGACCTCACACAAAGAAAAATTGAGAAAATTTTTTAATAGAAACAAATAAAGAAAATGTCGATATATGCTTTGTACCCTACATTTTAATACGTATTAAGATTAACTACACTAGGTATGTTTTCCAGCTGTGATATTCGCTCCTTGGAAATTTAAACCTTCATGTCGTTCACTTTTCTTACTAATAACTCTGGTATATTTCTATGGTTTCTAATAATCATTCTCAATTCTAATTTATGGAACTTACTCCTCTTAACACTGACATTTAAACCCTGGAATCTCAATATTTCTAGAAATTAATTTACTTCTGCAATATGTCTTCCTAGGATACTCAAATAATCTGCATTACCTATTTTGTAGATAAGTCTATTAATCTTGTTTCTATCATAGCCTTTGTCTGGATTTTTAGAGAAAGATCTCGACTGTGATAATTAAAAGTCCGACATTAAAAGCCGTTTTCGTAGCTTTTCAGAAGAACCGAAAAATAGAAAAAAGTATCTTGGCTGCGGTCCATCTGAAGAATGAGACCAATGTAGATAAAAAGAAACATATTCTAAGTCAACTTTTTAATCCTGTTTTCAGTTGTGTAAATTAATTTCAAAATATTCCAATTGAATTCAAAATTATTCCATTTTATGGCGTATGTCTCCTTTTTCCTATAGGTAAGATAATCCTTTTCTGCCGAAAGTGTTCTGAGCGAACTCAAAATTAATCTATTTTTGGTGTATGGCTCCTTTTTCCGTGACAACAAAGAAGACAAATGCCACTACAACTCCATAAGATAATCCTCTTCTATCAAAACTGGCGCATCTCTAATTTCATTTCGACCAAAATGGCATATGCTGTTCTTTTAATTATCACAGCTGATCTATAAGAACGGTCTGTTTAAATAAAGATAAATCATTGCTCACTTTTATTCATAGTCACGACGTACCTACAACTAATTTGGTTACCTACCTTAGCCGAATTAGTAATAATTTTAAACATAGTATTAGTCATATCTACGTAATCATCTGATAAACTATATAAGGCTAGGGTGCACACTGACGTTGTTCTATCTATGGAATCATACGCTTGTACATACAACTCTAGAATAAATGGTAATAAGTATATAGAAGGGGTATAGCATGGTATGGTATAAGGTATATAAAAAGGTATAGAAAATGGATGTGGGAATAATAAATGGGTATGGTGATTAATGCACTTCTAATTGGTAATTAAAGCACCACATATGCTCTGCGCATCCTCGTGACATCCTAAGGGAACACTATTCATATTAAGATATTTACTTCTTAATAAAATTGAGCTGATGTTTTTTTAAACCTGTTTGTATACCCATACCCTTTATTCCAGAGTCTTATGAACAAGCGTTTGATTCAATCGACAGAACAGCGTTAGAACAGCGGCCTAACCTTATATGGTTAACCAGAAGATTGAGTAGTTATGGCTGGTGCTACGTTTAAAATGAATACTGCTTTGGCTTTGGTTGGTAACTACATTAGATGTAGGTACATCGTGGATACGAGTTTAGCTGTCGTGGATATGAGTATAGCTGATACTTATAAGTGGATCTATTTAAAATTTTGCTAAATGAATTGGCATTTCCTTCAAAAAAAATTTGCATTATACGCATTGAATTCCGATTTGCCCTCTTTCTAATGCTGAAATTATTGACAATAATAGTCGTTATAAAATCATGTTCATTGTTCCCATTTGCATACCTGTAAAACTGTTATATTTTGGAAGCTTAGCTTTTTATGTTCTAATGTTCTTATTCATTTTTTTGTTCTGTTAAAGCGATGAGATTCAAGCTGACGACTTTGCAGCGCGTTATTATGGATTGGAGAATGGCCAAGTAAGTAGTTTTGTTGGAATTCTTTATTTGATTGATTGAATTTTACCTTTTTTGTTTTACTTCAATCGTATTTGTCGTTAAATAATTTTTGCTGTTACTGAATGCAGCTTACTACTACTAGTAACTCATCGCTGCACAAAATTGCCTAAGCTCAACATACCTGCGCCAGCATCTCATGAAACAAATCTGATTCAACTCAGTCTACTGATTCAATCTGATTCTACTCTTTGTTCCCTCCTCTGACGTTCACACTTCCTTCTAATCTTTTCTTATAGTTACGAACCTTCACAAGGTTCTGTCAAAGGTTGAAAAAAGAAAATGCAAGAAGAAAAAGAAGTAAAATAACCAGAGTTGTTTTTCTTGTTCAGCAAATAACCAGAGTTGTTTTTGTTGTTCAGCGAGACCCAACACCTGCAAAAAAGGTAATGAATCAATGAAATATTTTGTTACCCCCCAGCACACAAAGTGAAAACGATGGAGTACAAATTGCGAAAAAAAAACAGGAAAAGAATAATTACTATGCACAAAAAATACATAACACCCATTACAAATAATTCAAAAAAGAATACTGATCCAGAGTTGTCCCATCTCTTTACTACACAGGCTAGACTCTATGTCATTAACGCTAAGAATAGGGTCGGTAATCCAATTTTTGCTTAAGGAAACTGAATTTGAGATCAACGGGGGAGCTGAAAAAGGAACTTGGGCAACTTAAAAACAAGTTTCTAGTCTCTTTTTATTGAGTGTCAAGTAGAAGGAAATAGCAAAAAAAACTGAAACTGTCAGAAAAGTGACGACATGACATTCTAGCAATGCTTTTCCGATTGAAGGTACCGTGTTTCATGTGCCCTATTAAGATGTGGCCAAACAGTATTGCTAGAATTGAGAGTGCTTCCTTGGCATTTCATTGTGATTGGTTTCTATTTTGAAGGACACGACTCTTAAGCCACAAGAAAGTAATGATGTCACGAGCAGAAAAGGGTCAAATGCCAGAGGGAAATAATAACCAAAGCTATGAGTCATGTTCAGACGAAGTGGGTCCCAAACCTCAAGCTGATGAGTTATTTAAGGTACTTTGGCCCCGGAAATTACCTTGCCTAGGCGACATGAAGTGTTGCAATAACCCTTTATCGTCTTTGCCAAGTCAGAAGTAAATGTTCTGTTTGATTCCTCATTCGATGCTCTTTTCAAATATAATAATCGCTGCTGCCACAATTAAGATTAAAAAAGAGGGGGGGGGGGGGTAGAGTATTCTCAATTTGATATATTCGTTTTTTAATTTGAATTTGAGCCTGAGGGAGGGGTATAGCCCCACTGACCCTATACCGATAAAAAAAATCGGCGAAAAAGAATTTTTTTATTCAGGTAGGTTGGTATTCGGGATGAAAGTGAAGCGTGGAGTATGTATGCTGAGAAAGTGAATTCCCCCCTCCCGTTCTAGAAAACAAAGCAGAGACATGGCGCTCGATATTACACGCAAAATCGTTTGCTGCCTCAAGCAGTGAAATAAAAATGACGAAGTATCAGACACACTGATTTGTGCTATGAAACTCAACAAATGAAACAAATCTACACTCGTTAAAACACCTTTACAGTTGTGTCTACTCCATCGTACAAATTCCCTCATTATGTGCGACTCAGAAAGGCAGGAACATGTCTGAATGTATATTAGATGGGGATCTTCCTACCAGAAGTCTTCTTTGGATTGAGAACAAACGCAACGATATTTTACTATATCGAGAATAGCTAGCGCTAATTTGAACCAATAAGAATTTTTCATAGGATCTTTCAGCAAATCAGATCTCTGTAAAAAAATCTAATTGGCTCAAATTTAAAGGAAATGGGTATCAGCAAGCTCTTTCATTCTTGAGTCATTATGAAAAATGCTTTTTATCAATTTCCAATTATCCTCTTTTAAACAGTCATTTTTAAGGTATTCGGAGCAAAAGCTAAACTTTTGCGAAAAGGGAGTTGATTAAATGGGAAGGGGACAGCCTCTCTTATATACGGAATAATCTATATTCATTTAAGTGCTATTTAAATTTTGCTGTGCAGAGGATGAGGAGGTGGCATTCCCCTCACATATGAAATAATTTCTGTTCATCTTAATTCTCAATCCGTGACAAATGAAACTCACATGAAGAAATCTTGTTTGTCATTGTATAATTAGCATTAAAGGCTAAACTTTTTTCTTACCACTAATAATATTTTATGTCTAATACCATGTTTTTTAAAGCAAGTTATAGGAATTAAAAAGCCAGATATGACGAGATACAGTGAAAAATATCCTGTTGGATTTTCGGTTTATAGTTCAAAATTTAATAAAAAAAAACAGGTTTTTTTTAACTGCAAGTAAGGAGCGACGTTAAAAGCCTTAAAACGAAAAGAAATTATTCCGTATATGAAAGGGGTTGTCCTCTCCTCAACGTCTCGCTCTTTACTTTAAAAGTTTTTTATTGTTTTGAAAAGTCGAACTGTGATAAAGAGTCAAACTTTAGCGTAAAGAGCGAGACGTGAGGAGGGGACACCCCTTTCATATACGGAATAATTTCTTTTCGTTTTAAGGCTTAAGTTCGCTCCTTACTTGCAGTTAAAAAACATGTTTTTAAATGATACTAACTGTTTTTTAAAAACTGATGTTTTTTAAACTTTTTTTAACTTTTTTTTTATCACATACAAGGCTGTAAATTTCAGGCTCCTTTAAATAAACCCTTTATACTGCAATCTAAGGTGTGTTGTTTTTTTCTCTCGAAGTTAAGCACTAAAACCTTTTTTTATGGCAAGTTTATACGCTCGTTAGAATTTCGGAAACAAAATACTATTAATTTCAGAATTTTTCAAATAGACTTAATACTTCAGTTAAATTTTTTTTTTTCAAACAGTTCGTAGTAACGAACTAAGTTAGGAGCGACCCAGCTCAATAGTAAACGAAAGTCTTACTCATAAAAAGTTACGAGCCTGAGAAAATTTGCCTACCTTCGAAAAGGGAGGAAACATCGCATTCAGCGTATACAGATAACCCTACTGTAGAAGTTTCAAGCTCCTATCTACAAAAATGTGGAACTTGGTTTGGTGTGTGTTTAATTGTTCGATGTTTTTTTTTCTGGGGGTTGATCTTATTGATTCAGTGGTCCTAGGAAGTCGCGAGAAGGCTTATTCTAACGGAAATTAAAAGTTCTAGTGTCCTTTTTAAGTATATGTAATCACATGAATGTAAATTTCAAATTTGACCGAATTTTGTAACTTTGAAACAGAAAATCAATATTGAATAGAAACAAGCTGATGCCCCTCCCGGTCCCCAGTTTGGCCTACCGACAATAAGGTTTATGTTTCTTCATATTTATAACTTGGCAAACCCAGTTTTTTTATCTATTTTTTGTATTATACCTTTTTCCCCTTTTTTTTGGCGGGTTTCTTCCTTTCTTCCTTTTCGTGTATTACTTTCTTTCTTTTTTAATACCTATTTTCAACTTTTTGTAACACGGTATTCTTTTCAAATGACAATAAATGACTACTTGAGCAAAAGTTGGTTGAGAGCGTCTAGATAAGTAGACTTTGAATATCTATATACTCTAGACTTATACTCTAAATTGTGCTAATTCTTCCCATCAAGTTTCAGCCTGATCTCTCCACTCTAAGCATTTTCCAAGATTTCCAGGTTCCAAGATTTCTGTTTCCCCCCTCCAACCCTCTATGTCCCTGGATCCGATTCAAATTGAAAATGGAGCATCTGAGACCTAAAATATTTCTATATTTCAAAAATCATTAAGATCAGATCTTCTGTTGTTAAGGACTTCCTTTCGTTTTCGTTTCGGCACATTAACGTTTTCGGCACACCCTGCATCAAGTAGACACGGTAAGTTTTGGAAACACTCAATTTTAAAACAGCGTAAAATCAGTAAATGATTATTTATCTCCGTATCACAACATTCTAAACTATATTGGGGTCTTTGAAAAGGTACAACTCTGGCGGCCCTTACAAGCTGATTTCTCCGTTTAAATCCCCATTGTTTTTTGTCCAAAGTTTTGGGGATTTTCTCAGTTTTCTTTCGTGTTACTGTTTTAAGCTTGGGTGTTGTTTACCGTCTAATTTCTAGACATATATTCTGGGATATTACTGGATACTTGCCAAGTATTATTTGCTCCCTGCCTCTTAAGATTTTTGCCACTCTATTTTCCTAACATGTGTCTCATTTTATATGCCGGCATTGTCACTAAACTAGAATTTGCCAGCATTATTTTGTCATGATTAAGTTAAGAATCTTAAATTTTGACTAAATGTTTAAAAATATGTGTTTTTATCAAATTAGGATTGGTTGGATTAATAGAGCAGAGTACCCAATAAATTATATTTAAATGTTTTGGAATAATTAGTATATGCTTTTCCTTGGGGGACTTGGAACCATGTTATTGGAACAACTATAATTATGTTATTGCCCAGTTCTACAGTTGGTTTTTGGTCACACCCTTCTTCCTCTTGTTTTGCCTATGCTTCTTCTGCAGAATTGCATATTATGTATCAGGGTAAGAGTCAATAATATTTTGTCTTTTAGAGATATGACCCAAATGTCTGGCATCCTTTGTATTAATAATAATAGGACACTCATTTCTCAGTCTTCCCTTTTTGTGAAGAAAATGGTTTGAGTTAAGTGTTAAAATGTGTGCTGAAGAACAAACATGCACTACTATAAAAATGGTTTTCAAAAGTGAAAAGAAAAGTGTGATACAATTAGGCCTAAAAGGGAATAGATATAAACTATTATATGTTATATATTACAAGTAAAATATTATTTTACAAATTAGAGGTGTATTACTTATGATTAAAAGATGCATTATAATAAGTCAACCTTAATAACAACATGACCAGTTCTTTTTAATATTGCATCTCAGATTCTACCTTTCTAGGGTTGGAATTTGTCCCATCACCTAGTTAATAGACAAATTAAATATGTAATCTGTTTAATTTAATGTGCTGGCAAGAGGGGGTGGGGAATAGAAATAAGATTTATTTTTAGCTTTAGTCAATCTATATTAATTCATTGTCTTCCCCTACCTCAACAGTTCTAGCATATTAGCTGTGGAAGTTCAAGTCACTGTCTTGGAATTTTTTGTCTTTAAATTTCCTTGGCATAAAGTAGCCTAAAGGTTTGAATATAAGTTGCTTCTGGCTGGCAAGGCTATTATAAATTTTACCCTTATGTGAAGATTTATTAACAAAATTTATTTCAGCTCTTTCAAAGATGCTGTCCATGCTATTGTTTCTGTTTCATTAATTGAGCAAAAAATATATAATATACAGTTATTGCTTGTTTATGAAGGTGGTATTTGCCACTTATGCTTACCCTTGTATAATTATAAGAGTAGTGGCTGTTACACTGGGAAGCAACTTGAAATGGGGAACATAATCGTATATTTCTCCTTTTTATGGCACTTGGTATTAACCAAGTGACATATAGCAATTGCAAATTCTGTTGGTCCTGGTTTTGCTACTTTAGGCCCTTCCAGGTAAGCTAGGATGATGAAATTTGGCAGGCATGTCAGGGACCAGACCTGATTAAATTAGAAACAGTCGTTTTCCCCCAATTTGACCATCTGGGGGAAGGGATCGGGGGCCGGCTGATTCAGAAAA